>NW_027397063.1:32264016-32352520 GCF_003265705.2 Callorhinus ursinus | reverse complement strand
AAGAAGAAGAAGAAGAAGAAGAAGAAGAAGAAGAAGAAGAAGAAGAAAGAAGGAGGAGGGGGAGGAGAAAAAGGAGAAGGAGGAAAAGAAGAGGAAGAATTTCAACAAAATAATAATAAAAGTAGGAATGACACTATTCATTTCAGGGTTACTATGTGCCAGATGCTCACCATAGTTCATCCCTCTTTGATGAGGGAACAGATTTTCACAGTGATTCACTAACTTGCCAAAGCTGTGCAGTTAGTGACAGAGCCCGAGTCTGAGTGTGTCTGAGTCCAAGAGTGTGGGACACATGATCATTCTCCATGAGTGTTAAAGTGGTATTTTATTTTTTCAGCCTGGAAGAGAAACACATATTTAGACCAGAGATATAATACAGTTCTATTTCTTTTTTTTTCCAGAAAGAGTCCAAGCCATAGTTTAGATGATGTTCCAGAGGTTGCAGTTTCCTTAGGAAATGCCTTGTGTAAAATGTGCACTCGATGTCATGCAGAAGAATGAAGGCGTGAGCCTGATTCCACCTTCATTTTGTTTTCAGCACCTCACGTTTCATGAATTTAAATAACGTAAAAAATAAATGGTGGTTTACATAGCTTTGATTGTATGTATACACAGGATCAGTTAATGTGACATGACTATTATATTTAATGTCACTATATAGTTACTTCAGGTGTTTGAAATCCTGTGACCAAAAGCATGAGGAAAGGAAGTCTTACACTATGTGATTAAGTGAAGAACAGTTAGATTTAGCTATAGTTTTGCATTTAAGGACATTATATACAAGAATATGGAATTCTAGGAAACATACACTTTAACTCTTTTGCTTTACAGATGTATAAACAGAGATTAAAAGAGGCTAATAGAGGCTAAATTACTTGCTGACGACACTATAGTTTGTTATTGTGAAAACCACATCCGTGAATATGAGAAATTCACCAGTTCTCTTGTTCTTTCTGTGCGAGTGGGAGGGCAGGGAGGGGAAAGGCTGTGGTTGCTGGGAAAGGACTGCAAAAGGGAATTGTAACACAAGGTAAGTGACGAGTTTTCCTAGAAAAGGGAAGAAGCCAATGAAAGACGTTTAAATAAGAGGATTTGGGGTTTTTTTTTTTCTTTTCCTTTTTTTCTTTAAGACTATTTGACAAAGAACTTGCATAGATTGTTTCAGATTAGGAGAAAAAGAAGAAGGAGGAGGAGGAAAAGGAAAAGATTAAGAGAGGAGAAGGTAGAGAAAGAGGACCATCTGAAAAAAAAAAGAAAAATAGCACTTTATTGCAATAAAATTCAATAACTTGAATATTGATTTGGAAGGACTGCCAAGCCAGCTGGCATAAAAGCAAAACTTAGCTGACAGCACCAATGTATATTATTAAGGTTTTGATATTATTGTGAAATTATTCTCCAGATAATTCACACCACTTTACATCAACTGGTTTGCTGCAGCAGCTCTTTTTCCAGCACCAAGTCAGAGGATGGAAAATAGGCCTTGAGCTCACACAAAAGAACAGATTGTTAAGTGAGATTTAATCAGAGGCCTTGCCTTACCAAAGTTTACCTACATATTTAAAAAAAAAATACAGGTTGTCAAGGGCAAAGACAAAGTAGAAAGAAGACCTGGACATTCAGAATGTTCCTATACTCTTCTACACTCAATATGTGATCTCAGTTATATAAGAATAACATGTGAGGTTTGCAAGAGACATTTTGTAAGGTATCATATCTATACAACAGACTTGTAGGAAGTCAGACCACTGTCTCTAGTAATAATCCTTACACAGTGAGGAACATTTAAGTTATGAAATATCACTGTCTTATACCCAGGAAGTTGTACAGCTTTTTTGGCATTCTCTAGTGAATCATGCATTATGATTTCATTTATTATTTGCTGTAAGTAATGATTAAACAGGGATATTTTGCTAAAGGCATTCTACAAATAAGGACTACTCCTCATAGCAAAGGAAATTCCATCTGATAAGGAGATTACACTGAGTCATCTGACATTTTTCTCCCCAGGCTTGGGAGGGGATCTCCTTCCCCAAGAAGAATTAATGGATCATGAATTTCAGGCAAGCTGCTTTAAATCCTTTTCCCCGGCACTTAAAAGGAGTATTTGGTGAGGAAGATATGTAGAGGAAGTAAAAGGAAGATAAGTAGAGTCTTTATAAACCCCCTCCAAATTTGTCCCAATTCTGAAACCCAAAGGATCTATCAATTAGAAAAATAAACAGATGTTCCTTTAATGTATTTTGGTATAGTTTTATTTGGCTAGAGCATATCTGCTACCAAATACACACATATGGAAAACTACTGTTAGAAAAGTAATGATAAAAAGAGAAGCAGGGAGGAAGGAAACTTCTCTTATTAAAGAGAAATAGAAAAATAAAAAGTATGGAGTCAGAAATGTATAGTGCATTGGATCCTGGGCAACTAGTTTCTCCAAGACAAGTTTCAGAGAAAGGAAGAGATGTACTAGTAATGCCTGTGAGAATAGTGGTTTTATGTATTTCAATTTTGTGACATGTCAAATAACTATAAATCTTGATAAATATTTCATGTTCAAAAGTATTAAAAAAGATTTTTAAATGGTTCTGTAAATATTCTGTAAAACATATGAAAGAAAAAATCAATCTAAAAACTCAAAGCCATTGAGAAATATATCTTGGTAATATTGTTTTTTTTTTAATTAATGGAAGGTAACTAAAAAATACAAGTGGTCATAAAAAAAGATAACACAACAGATTATAAAAAGCAATTTTCCAAAGTTATAGAAGACAAATAGATTAACAGAGTACTATGTATACATATTGAAAAAGCTTATTGCATTCTACAAGCACTTGCCGGCAACATTTTCAAATTAAGATGACAGAAAAAAAATTCATTAAGAATCAAGGCAGAGACAAAGTGTTCTAAAAATTATCAAATATCAGAGTAATCTAAATTACTAATTACCAGGAAATCTATGTAGAAATTTTTAAGAGAAACAGAAGAACGAAACAAAAAATTATTACCTATCAAAATATGGGATACAAATTGTTTAAAAGAGTGAAACATAGGAAAATCTATTCAATGAATTTAGAATTCTATAACAAAACTGTCAAGACAGTACAAGAAAAGTTTACACAGGTCATGCTGACAGACTAAATATACAGAAGATGACCATGTATAAACATAAACTCTGATCTACAACCTACACTTAGCAGCCCAAGAAATCATTATCTGCAGTAACCAGCCTACGATGCATGCCCACAATTAATATATCAGACTTGTAAGAAGTCAGACCACAATCTCTAGTCACAATCCAGGAAGCCAAACAATAATGCCTGAAACCATTGGCCCAAAATGGTTTAAATAATTAAATAAGTTTTTATTACACTTAATTAAATAAGTAACAGCTTCACTAACTTTTGTTTCCATTTCCACTTCCAACTTAGGGCCAGAGAAAACCAAATGTTCACCCTTAACCAATTACACAGGGTGCCCTTCTTTTAGTAAGCCTGCCCACAGCTTCCCTGTGCCAACAGCTTCCGTGTAGGGCATACCTGAACACTTCTCTTTTTTTCTGCTATAAAGCTTTCCCTCTGGGGGTGTGCGGGTGGCTCAGTTGGTTAAGCTTCTGATTCTTGATTTCAGCTCCGGTCATGATCTCAGGGTCATGAGATCGAGCCCCACATTGGGCTCCAAGCTGGTTGTGGAGCCTGCTTAAGATTCTCTCTCTCCCTCTCCTTTTGCCTCTCTCTCCCACTCACACTTTCTCTCTCAAATAAATTTTAAAAAATTAATTAAAAAAAGCTTTCCCACTGCTCTTCTTGCCTTTAAATATCTGCAAATACAAGTAGTGGTGGCTGACTCCCTTGCTATAACAAGCTCTGAATAAACAGCCTTCACTTGTTCTCATTTGGTTGGTCTTCATTTATTTCTATAATACTTTTGAATATAGATTTATAATTATAGTCAGTTTTAAACAAAACCTGAATGTGGTAGGGTATAATCACAACGTATGATGACCAAGTAGGATTTATTGATAGTGTCAGGATTGTTTAATATCAAGCCAACTGAAAGAGCATATGTTTGGAATACACATACAAAGAACTTCTACAAATTAAAAAAAAAAAATAGAGCACTCAATAGAACAATGGACAATGCTTATTAAAGACAAATTATAAATAAGAAAATCAAGAAGGTCAATAAACATGTAAATATGTTTAAGGTAGCTAGCAATAAGAGAAGTAAAAATTTAAAATACAGTACAAGATCATTTTATTAGTATGAACATTATTCATATAAGTCAAGAATTAAAAAGTCTGAAAATTATGTACTGCTGGTGAGACTACAGAACAGTGGAAACCTTCATGCATTACTTGTGGGAATATATAATAGTAAAATTACCTTAAGGAGCAATTTAGTAGTATCCAGTAAATTTTAAAATGTTTTAACACTAACCCTATACTGTTCAATGTGGCTGAGTGCTTGAAATGTGGCTAGTCTGAGTTCTGATGTGCTGTTGTGTTAAATTCAACAGGTTTTAAAGACAGATATATATGTGTATTCACACACATTTATATAACTCACACTAATATTTGTCGTATTAATTTAAGGTTTATCAACCTTGACACTATTAACATTTTAGACTGGGTAATTCTTTGTCCTTTGCACCGTATGATTTTTAGCTACATCCCTGGCCTCTACCTAGTCATGACCTAGAACCCCTAAAACATCCCCCCCTCCAACTTATGACAATCGAAAATGTCTGTAGAGCACCCGGGTGGTTCAGTCAGTTAGGCATCTGACTCTTGATTTCAGCTCAGGCCATTATCTCAGGGTTGTGGGATGGAGTCCAGCCTGGGGCTCTGCACTTAGAATGGAGTCTGCTGGAGATTCTATCTCCTTCTCCCTCTGCCCTCGGAGGCAAATCAACCCTGGTTGAGAACAAGTTTTAATTACATGTTGAAATGGTAAACTTTGAGATATATGGTGTTAAATAAAATATACTACTAAAATGAATTTTACCTATTTCTTTTTACTTCCTAACGTGGTTACACAAAAATTTAAAATTACATATGACTCACATGATGTCTTTTTTGGACAACATTGTTGCAATTATCAATTCCACTCTAAGTAAGACACTCGCACAGTGTTTCCCAAATGCTTAATGTGCATAAAACTTATCTGAGAACCTTACAGAATTCAAATTATGATTTAGTGTATTTGAGAGGGGATGAGATTTTGCATTCCTAACAAGATCAGAGGTTACACTGATGCTGCAAATCCACAGATCAAATATTTCACAGCATGCCTCTTCAAAATTTCTGCAAGTGCAGAATAGGATATGAAAAAGAATGTGCATGGTGACTATAGTTAATAATACTGTATGGCATATTTGAAAGTTGCTAAGAGAATAAATCTTAAAAGTCTTCATTAAAAGAAAGAAAAATTTTGTAACTATACGGACAGATGTTAACTAGACTTACTGCAGTGGTAATCTTGCAATATGTACAAATATTAAAGCATTATGTTGTATATCTTAAACTAATACATTATACATCAATTATACCTGTTAAATTTTTTTAAGCAATGTCAATGCATATATGTGCATTGATGTGCAGTGTGATAATAAAAATATAAATTAACTATTCAACTAAAAATAAATTGTAATAAATTCACACTATGCAGTTATACAATATTCATCTATATATGTGTATAATATTATATACACGTATGCATACACACACACATACACAAAGCACTGTAAATGAAATGACCTATCTATAAAGTATTTTATAACAAGGATAAATCTTAAAAATATACTCCAGATCAAAAATTACACATTTCAAAATGTTAAATATATTGTGATAAAACATAAACAAAGCTTTAAAACATCCAGAAAAATAGATTTTTATGGTTCTATAAATATTTAAGAACTTTCTAAAAAATAGACAAGTGACTTACAGCAGATTTATGACAGTGATTACTCCTGGGGAGTACAAGATAGGATTGAGATCTTGGCTGGTTATATACAAGGGCTTAACATTTATATCAAAATGTTTTACTTCTTTAACATATGAAGTAAATGTAACCAAAGAAGATTTAACAAAGCTAAATAGTGGTTAAAAACTTTCACCAACATATTGTCTTTCTCCATAGGTTTGAAATATTTCATAATTAAAAATAAACAAATACACAAATAAATAAAAGAATGATGTAAGAAGTCTGGCAATGAATATTGAAATAGAAAATATGGAATTTTTAAAATATTTTAATGGACTTTAAAACTTAATGGAAATTTATTGCCCCCGTAAAAACTATGTATCTCATAAGAATATGTATTTCTTGTGAACTTGTAAAGCCACAAATGATACCAATAGGAGGACAAGAGTGCAACAGCAAAATTGTGTGCTACATACTTCATCTAAAACAGAGAAGACAAAGCAAGTTTCATTTTTCATTTTTAAAACATTTAAGCTGATTGTAAAAGGAATTCATATTCATTAAAGATTTGGAAAAGATTAAAAATCTCACTTCCTAAACATTCTATTATAACTATTTTCTAGTAATAATCACTTTTCTACATCATTTTGGTGTTTACTTCCAGTCACTCCATCTTTCTCATACATATGAAATAGATTTTGTGCAAATACGAGGACATACATATACATATATGCATAATTTCAATGTTTTACAAGATGGAATCATATATAAACTGCATGTGATGTCTTACAATTCAAGTATATTTTCACTTAAGACAAATCAAAAATGTTATATTCTCTCTTTTCATTGTTCTCTCATTGAAAAGGTCCTGTTTGAAATTGAAATACAGTAGTTTAGCTATCTCCTCTTTGTTCAACTTTGTTCTTCCAACCCATGCTCAGGATCACTATCCATGCCTAAGGGTTCTCAACAAGATATTTTCCTGACGAAAGTCATTCTATTTCCTGAAACGAATGTAGATGCAACATTAGAAATAACAATTTTTTCACTAGGAAAAATATCACATGAATCATAGTGTATTTAAACACTTCTATAAATGAACATCTAGATTTTTTCCCCAATTCCTATTATAAAAAAACACAAAGCTAACTTGTTTGTATAACTCTATGTAGTCATTATGATTTCTTTAAAATAATTTTGAATAAAGATGACCATAGGGCAAACAATTATGTATATTATTCCTCCCCAACAGTTACATACATTATTAAGGTTTATATTATTGTCAAGTTATCACCCAGATGTGTCATTCCACTTTACATCAATTGGTTGGATAAAAATGAGACAACTCATAGGATCCACTTTCTACCTCTCAACCATACTATGATCTGTTCTCATGTCTAGCCCTTTCAATTTAAGGAGAAAGGCATTAATAAGATGCAATTAATGTCTTTTTCTATTACTTTTCAGATGATCATTTTTTTCAAATGCAGTGAATTTTGAGACTTATGTTTTTGAAATCTGGTCTCATCTATACAAGATTTGGCAGAAATTTCTTGGTCTTCCTGGCATGACACATGTTATTCCTTATTTTAAAAATTTTATTGGTGTCTTAATAGAAGCTGGAGAGAAAAAAGGTTGGATAACCACTGTTTATGCATTTTTCCCATAAGTTTGATGCAGTTTTATTTTCAAATTAGAAAATACTGGTTAAGGAATTCTTTTGAAAAAATCTTGAAAGTAGACATTGTTATAATTAAGAACAAGATAAATAACTGCCAATATATTAGAAAAGTTAAAAACAACTAAATCATAGCCCAAAAAAGAAAAAAAGGAAAGAAGTGAAAAGAAAATACAGTGAGGTATAAAGTTTAGAAAACAAGCTAAGAGTTAGAAAATTAAACATGTAAATTATATCAATAAATAAAAGTCAGTTGAATTCCCCAGTTTAACTTAATTCCATAAGTATTTATTCAATATGTAATATATGCCAGGTACCACTACATCCTGAGGAGTTAGTGGTAAACAAGATTGACACAGGACCTCCACTCCTGAAGTTTAGTCTAGTTGAGAGCATATTAAACAAGTAATTACAAAGTGATGTGTGTCACCAAAAGAGTAGTTCAGGATGAATAAAGCACATGTCAAGGGTTTTCTAAATGGTTTGGAGAAAGCCATGAACACATTATCACATACATAAATTTTTCCTCATCATCACTGATCAGCTATACATCAGCCAACATTACATTTAATACTGAAATACTAGAAAGAAGCACTGTTAACATAAGAAATAAGACAAGGATAACTTCTGTCATCAATAACAGTTTTATACATGTTCTCACCAAGACAAAAGGTACAAAGAACAATCTTAAGGGAAAGAAGTAAACTGATGAAATGTTACTTATTTCAGAGAATTAAAAGAAGATGAAGAGCTTCAATAGCATTATTCAATATCAACATTGTTTTAAGGAATGTGCTCTATGCCAAGGACTAGGTTAAAAAAAAAAACATAGTGAGCAGGTGTTTTCAGTATAGTAAGTGAAAACAGACAAGAAATGATTACTTTATAATGGGTTAAGAGGAGTACAAAGAGTTAACACAGTTCTATGATAATAAAAGAGCCTTCTAACCCCTCCATACATGCATCAGGAAAGGCTTTCCAGAGATTTCAAGACAAAATAGAGCCTTGTAGGATAAAAATGTATAGATGGGAACATATTTCTGGACAGCAAAATTTTCTATTTAAAAGTGTAGGATGTGAGACCAGCAAAATAAAAGCAAAAATAAACTATTGGGAATACATCAAAATAAAAAGTTTCTGCAGAGTGAATGAAAAAAATCAACAAAATTAAAAAGCAACCCACTGAATAGGAGAGGAAATTTGCAAACGACATTTCTGATAAAGGGTTACCATCCAAAATATAAAAGAACTGATACAACTCAATATCCAAAAAACAATCCAATGGAAAAATGGGCAGAAGACATGAAGAGACATTTCTCCAAAGAAGACATAAAACTGGCCAACAGTCACATGAAAAGATGCTCAACATTACTCGTCATCAGAGAAATGCAAATTAAAACTATAATGAGATATAACCTCACACCTGTCAGAATGGCTAAAATAGAAAACATAAGAAACAACAAGTGCTGGCGAGGATGTGGAGAAAGGGGAACTCTAGTACACTGTTGGTGGGAATGCAAACTGGTACAACCATTGTAGAAAACAGTATGGAAGTTCCTCAAAAAATTAAAAATTAAACTACCCTATGATCCAGGAATCGCACTACTGGGTACTTACCCAAAAAATACAAAAACACTGATTCAAAGGAAGATACACACCCCTATGTTTACTGTAGTAAATTTTGCAATAACAAAAATATGGAAGCAGCCAAAGTATCCATCAACAGATGAATGGATAAAGAAGATTGTGATATAGATATATAGATATATAATATTCCATTGTATATTGTAATGGAATATTATTCAGCCATAAAAAGATTGAAATCTTACCATTTGCAACAACATGGACAGAGCTAGAGAGTATAATGCTAAGTGAATGAAATAAGTCAGTGAGAGAAAGGCAAATACTATATGATCTCACTCATATGTGGAATTTAAGATACAAAACAAATAAGCAAAGGAAAAGAAAAAGAGAAAGGCAGAGACAAACCAAGAAACAGACTTAACTATAAGAGAACAAACTGATGGTTACCAGAGAGGAGGGAAGGGGGGGATAAAGGAAATAGGGGATGAGGATTAAAGAGTACATCTAACATTAAAAAAAAAAAAAGAAAAAAAAGAAATAGAATAAAATGATAAACGAAAGAAGTGTAGGATATAACAGAGACCTTGGCACATTCTGTGCATTTTAGAGCAATTGGTATGGCTGTAGCTGGAGAAGAACAAGAAATAAGTTTTGAGAGGTTATCATAGTTCAATTACAAGAAAAATTTAGACTTTCCCAAGAAAACATTGGGCAATAATGAAAGGATTCTAAGCAGTGGAATGGCATTATCAAATTTGTGTCTTACAAATGTATTCAAAAGTTAGAAGTGCACATTTAGGAGTTATTGCAGTAATCCAGGTGACAAACGGTCATGATCATAACTAGGATAGAGGTGATGGGGTTGGAGAAAAAAAGCTGGATTCTAGGGATAAAAAGGCTATCATAGAACTCATGGACTTAAAGAGGGGCAGGCAATGAGAAAAACAGTCAAACATGACTCCACGATGAATGGTGGTACATCCACTGAAATAGGAACACTAGGGGCAAAGGCTTGTAAATGTAATGATCCAAATTATAAATGTAAAGACAGTAATTCTGGCTTTATCATGTTGAGTCTGAGATGCCTATGCAACGTTCCAACTGGAAATGTCCAGTGTACAGTCAGAAAGATATTGGTGGAGCAGAATTACAAGTCATCAGTGCATGCAAGAGATACTAATTCTAGTCCTTAGGGATTGAGATGATCACTGAAGGTGAGTATCTACTGTCTTATCTAAGACAATTAACTTCCTTCTCTTCCCACTACCAGTAGACCCAGTGGAACAAAAACATTTTTGAAACATTTTTATTAACCCATTTTGGATGTATAGATAGAAGTGTTGAACAGGTAATATTCAGAGCCTATAATTTAAATATTGGCACAGACAATAGGTAGGGTTGTTTGTACTGGTAAGTTCTTCTCTCCTGAGATTCGTTAACTAAGGTTGAATAAGTCATTGGATTTCAGAGTGTGGGATCTTAGCATAGAAGAATTTTCCCTAGGAACACATAACTAGAAAGAGATTCACATAACTAGAGAAAAGATTCCTCTCTATATACATTCTTACCTGTTGAACATGATATGAATTTTCTTCAGAGATAGGGAAACAGATTAGCATAAGTTGCCTTATGGATACTGTCATTATCATGTTTTATGAGGAAGGAGAATAACAATGAGCTAGATACTGTTCAGGACAAGACAGATGAGGTATTTCTGGTTTATGGCCAATTATGATTAATTCATGTGACAATGATTATACAGTGGCTACTATAAGCCAGGCATTTGGTTAAAACCTGGAATTCAGTTTTTGCTGTCTAGGAGATCATAGTCTATTATTTAACTAGAAAACAGACTTAAGAGTATTAGTTCCCCTTAACTAGGTGCTTCATCAGCTAAAATATACAGTCACACTTAGTTATTACTAAGAATTTTAATAAGCATGATAGGAAATCAATCTCTAATTTCAAAGAACTAAGATAAGAGGTCAATTGCTTTCAAAAAAACAAAAATTAATTTAATTAATATCTCTCTCATTTTGAAACTGTCTGGAAAAATTTGAACAGTATCTTTGGTCCCTTTGGCCCTTTTACTGTGGTGCTATTCCTCATAGGCCTTGTTTTGGGAGGTCGTGATTGACTCTGTCGTGGTTTTCCAGGAAGTAGCTGGTGATTTTTACTACATATAAACTCAAGCCAGGAGACTCCTGGAGGCAACCGGTGGTAACTAAGTACCTGAGTGAATACACAACCTGAGAGAGCAGATGTGGTAGACTCTTTGGAAGGAGGGGGTAAGGAAGGTGGGGTGGAAGAAGAGGAGGAGGAAGAAGATGAGGAGGAGGAGGAGGAGGAGGAGGACGTGGAGGAGGAAGAAGACTGAGGCAGGGACGGTGGCTGAAAATGACCACTTTTCTTAACATAAAGCAGCCAGTCAATAGCCTGGGGTTGTTGGCTTACAACTTTGTTTACAGCGGCTGCTGTCCGCCATTTGTTATTTAGCTCTCGTGTGATTTCAGGTTCAGATGGAGAGAAAATTTGTATCTTCTCCATTCCCTCAAGGTTGGCTTCAGGAGCTTCATCAGGCCGATTTTCTTTCACAGGGGATGGGAAACAAGAAGAGAGAGAAGTCTCTGGTAGGGAAAGGAGAAAAACTAATTTCACTTCCATTTCTCCCTCAGAACCAAGTTCAGGTGTTGGTATGACAAACAGCGTTGCACTGCGAGGGTCTTTCCTTCCTGTAAGATGGTTACACTGAGATTTTATGCAGGAAGCACAAGCTAAACAAACCACATAATTTGATGAAAGGCGGGGACCAGGATAAGGATTTGGCCTTCCCCTCATCCTTCGAAAGAGAACCTGCCTACAGAGATCCTTCTGGATTCTGGTCTTGGAGATAGAATTGACAATTTTATTGAGGACATCATCAGGGACAGTTCCACCTTTAACAATGCAGGGATAAATGTAATTTAAGCTCCATGGAATTTCTTTATTTGATTTTGTCTTTGCACAAAGATCAAAGCTGCTTTTATTCTGGAATCTGGAGCCCAGTGTTGAAGCAGCTATATTTCTGATAAATTGTTTGGAGCTTGATAATGATGGACCTGAGACATTTGGCTTAGAATGCGGTGAAGATAAATCTGTGGCTTTCTGTTTGTCATTTGGTGAAGAGGTGTTCTGAAAGTTGGAGTGACAAACTGGTGAGCTCAGGGTCCTGAAGTCGTGATTAAGTGTAAGCACCTTCTGAGATTTGGGTGAGAACAATGGCAAACTCTGAGTCTGGCGGACAGAATGTGCCAAAGGTGATTTCCTTGGTTTTGAGTGGGACAATGGTAAGCTCAGAACACAGGAACTACAATTCGGTGCAGGTGGTGTCTGAGGTCTAGAGTCAGGTAACGGTGAGCTCAGAGCCATTTGATTGGATTCCAATGAACGTGATGACTGAAGTAAGTCATTTATTTGAGGTGTAGAGTTGAGTGATGGTGAGCTCAAAGATCTTTGATTGTGCTCTAATAAAGATGTCCAAAGGCTATCCAATGATGATGCTTTCTGAGGCTTGGCTTGTGGTAATGTTGAGCTAAGCACTCTTTGATTAGATCCCGAAGAAGATGATGTCCAGAGGATGTTTAGGGGAGGTGTTTCTTGATGTTTGGAGGGGAATAATGATGAACTTGAGACTCTTTGATTAGACTTCTGTGAAGGTGATGTCCAGCAAAAGTCTAGTGAAGATGTAGTCTGAGGTTTGGGGAGGGGTAATTGTGAGCTCAAATTTGTTTGGCTGGACTCCAGTGATGAAGATGTCTTATTAAGGTCAAGGGAAGATGTTGTCTGAGGTTTATGATGTATCCCAGATGAGCTCAGGGCTCTCAGATTAGGCCACAGTGAAGTTCTCTGGTGGAGGTCTAGTAAAGGTGTGGCCTGACGTTTGGACTGGGATACTGGTGCTTTCAGAACCTTGCTATAGAAGCCCTGTGAAATTGTGTCCTGAGACTTGGCAGAGGACAATACTGAGCAGCTCTGCACCATCTGCTTAGAGATACCTGGAAGTGCTGCAAGGTGATTCCTAGGAGACTGCACTCTGACCACCGGCTTGTTATTGGATTGATTTAGTTTTTCACCTGCGTATTGATGTGTTAATGAATTGGTTGTGGCCAGTTGGTAAGAGTGTTCTAATGGCACAAAGCGTTGATCATAATATGCCAATGGTACCATCTTGTGCTAGTGGTAGAGGTCTTTTTGAAAGCAGCTGGCTTGTGGGATATTTGCGAGTATTTTAGATGGATTCACTGGACAATGAATATTTTAAAATAAATAGTCCTTCATAGTTTCTAGCTTCTATCTTATTTCCTCACTGTTAATTCCCAAATATTATAGCGTGTCTCAAAATTCAGATATAGATGAAGTTGAAAAAATTATCACCATTTGAGTTTCTCCACTATCTTCTCTTTCATTTCCTAGAGGTTTTTTTTTTTTCCTCTTGAGCAAATAATGCCTGTTAATAAAATAGCGAAGAGAGTTCAGAAGAGATCCCGATAGGGATATTAATATCCCTAATTAATACAACAAACTGTAGTGACTAGAGCATGGGCTTTATGTTAAATCCAAGCCATTTGCTCTGTGTAACTTTTGAATTAAACTTTCTAAACCTCATTTATCTATCTGTAAAATAAATAAATATTTAATTTATTGAGCTAAAAACTAAGATGCAAAATGTATAACATTGCCCAAGACATAATAAAAGGTAATAGCCATTTTTGGTACTCTTTTAATAATAGCTTTAGTAAAACAAACAAAACAAAACAAAACAAAACAAAATCTATGGTAAGTTTGTTGCATGAAATAAGAGAATCTTAGAAAAAAAGTGAAAAAGAAGTTCTTCTGAAATGTTGGTTTTCAATTTAGATTCAATACCTATCATTATTTTTAGCTTATTTCCAATAGTCCATAATTCTAGTTGAAAGTTCATTGCATACTTTTATTCTTGTTCTTATTTGTCACCATTGTAGTTTTTGAAACTGTGACTACTACCTTTTAAAACTAATGTCTTTGTTCATGTGCCTTATTTCTTTATATTATGGTTCTCTCCATTCTCTCATTTCTCTCCAGGCCTTCATTAAATTATTTTCTTTTCCTCTAACCTCAATGTAGTCCTCAGTGTTCTATCACCAGTTCTCTTCTCTTTTTATTTTATTCCTATGTAATCACACTAGTTATGTTTAGGATTTAAAAATGAACTAAAGAAAGAAACCTCACAAAAAACAGAAACATACAGCTGGCCAAAAGTGATGAAAGCTTAGAAAAGATAGAGGTGTTGCTTTTTAAAGACAACACATTTGGGGCACCTGAGTGGCTCAGTTGGTTAAGCGTCTGCCTTCGGCTAGGGTCAGGACCTGGGGGGGGGGGGGTTCCTGCTCAGCAGGGAGTCTGCTTCTCATTCTGTCCCTCACCCCTCTCTCACTCTCTCTCTCTCAAATAAATAAATAAAAATCTTTAAAAAAAGACAACATATAATATAACATGACATTATTTTCATGGCTTGGGGTTTATTCTGGTTTTAAGGCTAAGACACATGATATGACAAAAAACTGAGAATGATTACAACAGACCTTGGGATCAGCCAATTAAGTCAGTGGTCCTAAGGCCCTTGAAGATGGGAGCTATCAAAATTTGGTTTCGTGACTCTTCCTATGCTTCCATGACTTACCAACTCAATTCCTGACGGACAAATTTATTTTTCGTATATGCCAACTTATCCAATTTTTTAATTATCAATTCTATTACTACTAGAAGGTCTTCCCTTATGTCAAGGTGTCTTTTCACTTATTTACTCTAATCTATTTAAAAATATATCTTATTGATATCTTAATTCACTTGTTTTCAAGTCATTCTTTGTGGAATTCTCCAAGTACCAACAAAATTATTTACACAACAATGAGTTCCTAATCTTTTGTCTCTAGTGCTGGTTTTTTAGCTTCAAAATTATATTTCCAGCTAATCATCAGACTTCTCTATCCCAAAGTCCCAAAGACAATTCAAATAAAAAACACATAAAACTCAATAAAATTATTTCTCCTTCTAGAGAAATCTTTTTCTATATCTTCTATCTCAGTTCCTAAAGCCTAGTTACCTAATTCAGAATCTTTGAAATCATCCCGGACAGCTTCAACCTCTAAAACCAGTTAGACACCAATACTGGCTGATTTTACCTCTTCCACGTCTTAATTTCCCTTTTCCTATCCAATGTCACTATTTCAGTTTATACTGTAGGCATATCCCATGTAGACAAATATATTATTAACTTCTTTATCTTTCCCCCCATGACCTCACTCCCCCTCTTCCATCTCCTCTTTCAGACATTCAAGAACAAATTCTTGCTGGTGAGACACAGTTGCTGTTCACCCAGGGAATTCTTTCATTTTGCCTGTGTATGCATGAGTAATAAGCACTGAAGTTATTTGTGATTGCTGGATTTTGTGTGATGTGATTCAACATCCAATTTTTTAAAGAAGGAGAAAATGGTACACTCCACTGTGTTCTGTCTGGCACCCTAACAAGCTTCTGGATGGTAATATAGAATAACTTCATGACCTTGAGGTATGTGAAGATTTCTTAGACAGAATATCAAAAGCAGCAACCATTAAAAATTGATAAATTAAAACCAAGAACTCCCAATCATCAAAATACACCATATTTAGAAGGAGTAAAGGCAAATCAAAGAATGTGAAAACATATTTACAATACATAATATCTGAAAAAATATGGATATGTATATTATCATGGAAATATTACATATATAACCTCTTCATGTTGCTTAGAAAAAAAATGCAATTGGAATCATGGCAAAATACATGGACAAGCACTTCATAAATGAGGATATCCAAATGCTAACACATATATGAAAAAAGTTCAGCCTCATTAGAAACCCATGAAATGCATATTTAAAACATAGGGATATTAGAATACATTATCAGAATATCACTAAAGCAAAATAAAAAATTTTTAAATGAAATAAAAACAGACAAAGCCAAGAATTGGTGACTATATTAATTACTATATTACACACACACATATATTTCACTCCCAGGTATAATCCAACAGGCATGTAATGAATGAATATTTGCACCAAATACATGCACTAGGATGTTCAGTGGAACATTATTCATAATAGCTCCAAACTCAAATAAACTGTCAATTAATAGCAGAATATATAAATAAGTTTATGATACATTCATTCAATGAAATACCAAACAACAATGAAACTAACAAAAGTCTAGCACTAGGCACCTAAACAGATGAATCTCACATACAAAATGTTGAGTGAAAATAATAATATGCACAAAAAATACTTCAAATTTTACATATGAAAGTACAAAATAAGGTCATACTAACTATGATCTTGAAAGTCAAGCTAATACACTTGGGGAGGTAGAGATTAGGAGGAAACAAAAACTTCTAGGGTGGTGGTAATATTGTATCTTGACCTGGAAGATGACTGTATGGGTGAACTCATTTTGTGATAATTGAGCTCTAACATTTACACAGTGTGTATTTTTGTATGTTTCTTAACTTCAATAAAAAGTTAAAAAATACATAACTTGATGTTAATTTGAAAAGACACATCTGAAACAAAATTGCACTGAAAGGTGAAACATTAAAGGATGAACCAAGATCTGGCACACAGATGTAATGAAAATTTGAAAAAAAAAAAAGAATATAATGTGGAAATCCTGCTATCGTATGTAGAGGAATAAAGAAATTCAAAACAAATGGAACTAACGAAAATCTATTTAAGACAAGAAACAGAAAAATAACATTTCTGAATGTTTTCCACTTTCAGACTTACTCAGCAAATGGCACTCCCATTTCAAAGAATGTGTTTTACTAAAGCACATAAATATTAAAAGTACTCAAAAAGTGGTGGAAATTTGAGTGAAGCTATAACTACAGAAGAAAATGAATACCACTTAAGAAAAAATTAACCCACATATAGTCTTTGTGCCCAAATTCTTTTTATAGATGAGTTCTTTCAAACTTGAAATGAAGAGATTTACATACTTATATAAACCTTTTCAGAATATGATAAATATAGAAACAGTCTAAATTTGTTCTATGAAACTGCTGTTTATGATTCTGATACTAAACCATAACAAAAATAGTTCAACATTAAAAGAAAAATAATAAAATGACACATTTCATATGTAAAATTACTAAATAGAATAAAACAACACTACAATAAAATAACAATCAACTATCACTAACTTGATCTTATTCACACAATGTAATGATTAGTAAATATTGTAATTTGTCATGTTCATAATTCAAAATAAATCCTAATAGATGCTGAAAAAAGTCACTTTATAAAATCCAACATCCACTCCTCATAAAACCCAGTAAACTACTAGGAAAAAACTAGTTATTTATTGAAAGCAAACCTCAATCTGAAAGTAAACTGAAATCATTCAGTTGATATTGAAATATGAGCTAATCCCATTATAGGCTGATAATAGACAAGCATATCCATCATGTAGTCATTACCACAATTTAACATTGTTTGGGAAGATCTGGCCAATGTAATAATGAAGAAAACAGAAAAAAAAGAAACATAACTATTGAAAAGGCAGAAATTAAATTATCTCTTTATGCATATTGTGTGATTAAAAACCCAATTTAGACTAAAGAAAACCTGATAGAATCAATAATATATTAAAATTCAGAAAGTTCAGTGAAATCACTTTACTAAGTCAATATATATGAATCAAGAATTTTACTAAATATCAACATTTAGCAGGTTATATGATCACCATAGATACTTTATATATTATTTGCTCTAACATTTCAATAAAAATACAAACATCCTATTACAAAAATGAGCAATTACTTGAAAATTTTACATAGAAGAAATACAAATGCCTGGTAGTCAAAGAAAGCCAACAGTTTACTGTATCTGCTTCTTTTGTATCTTTCAATTATTTTTCCAATGCACAGATGTTCCTTGTTCCTTCATTCTACTTTGTTTTTCAAAACATGTTTCTAATAAATAGAAAAATTACAATTGGAAATTGCAGTAAGTTTTTCATTAATGGATAGAAATAAGCAGGAAATCAGTAAAATTTTGTACTTAAGATTTAAAAGACACTATCAATTAACTTGAACTAATTGATATTCATAGAACATTTCACTCCAAAAACATTCTTTTCAAGTGCACATGGAATAACCACCAAAACATTTATAGACCATACAACAAATTTCAATAAATTCAAATGGGTTTGAATCATACATAGTATGTTCTTGGATTTGACAATGAAATTAATTATAAATCAGTAACAAAAATATCTGAAAATGTAACCAAACATTTAGTATAAAATAATATACTTCTACATAACCCATGGATCAAAGAAGACAAAAAGAAAGGAATCATTTTTCAATAAATGAAAATAAAACTAAAATGTATAAAAATGTGTAGGATGCTGCTAAAGCAGAACTTAGGAGAAGGGAGATATCTGTATCATTAAATAACTATATTAGAAAAGAAGAAAGCTTTCAAACCAAGGACATTAATTTGCTTGTTAAGCAAAGAGAAAAAGAGCACATTAAGCCAAAATGAAGTAGAAAAAAATGATAGAGATTAGAAGGGAAATTAAAAATATACAAACCAGAAAATCAAGGACACCAAAATCTGATTAAGATCAATAAAACTGAAAACATTTAGTCAGACATGTCCAGAAAAAAACAGAGAGAGAGAAATAAATTAAAAATATCAGGAATGAAAGAGGTGATATTACTACCAACTTTATACATATTGAAAAGTAAGGTAATACTATGAATATTATGCCACTATACTAGACAACTCAGACGAAAGAGACATATTTCTTGAAAGACACACACTGCCAAAGCTCTCTCAAAATAAATTTAAAAACTACAGATCTCTAGGGGGCGCCTGGGTGGGTTAATCAGTTAAGCAGCTGCCTTCTGCGCAGATCATGATCTTAGGGTCCTGGGATGGCCTCCACATCAGGATCCCCACTGAAAGAGAAGCCTGTTTCTCCCTCTCTCTCTCTCTCTCTGCCTCTGTCCCTGCTTCTGCTCTGTCTCTCTCTCAAATAAATAAATGAAATCTTTTAAAAAAACTAACTACAGATCTCTATACCTATGAAATAAATTGAATTTGAGAGTAAAACCTTCCCACAAAGAGGGGCACCTGGGTGGCTCAGTTGGTTATGCATCTGACTCTTGATTTCCGCTCAGGTCATGATCTCAGGGTTGTGAGATCGAGCCCTGTGTCAGACTCCATGCTAGTTGTGGAGCTTGCTTGGGATTCTCTCTCTCTCTCCCTCTGCCTCTGCCCCTCTCCCCCAAAAAACAAAACAAAATAAAAAACCTTCCCACAAAGAAAACACCAGACTCTGATGGCTTCATTTGTGCATTGTAACAAACATTTAAGGAAAAAACAATACCAATTCGGCACATAATCTTCTAGAAAATTAAAATGGAAGAATTTCTTCATAACTTATCCTATGAATCAAGTATTATCTTGATACCAAAACCAAACAAAAGCATTACTAGATTGAAACATACAAACAAACCTAAAGATCTCTTTCCTTAGATAGATGCATAAATCCCAAAGTTTTAGCAAGTCAAATCCAAGAACATATAAAAAGGATAATACACTTTCCCCCAAATCCATGAACCCAATCTTAATCATGAGAAAATGTCAGGCCCAAATTAAGAAAAATTCTATAGAATATTTCACCAATACTCCTTAAAAGTGTCAGTCACAGAAAAACAAGGAGCACTGTCACAGATTAGAAAAATTCTAAACATAATGACTAAATGCAATGTGGTATCTTGGATCAGATCCTGGATCAGCAAAAAGACATTCATGGAAAAATTGGTGAAATTCTATTAAAATCTGTACTTTAATTAATAGTATTTTACCAATGTTAGTGTCTTTGTTTTGATAAATATACAATGGTTGTGTAAAATGTTAACATTAGAAAAATCTGGATGAAGAGTTGGAATGCAAAGGAGCTAGAATAGACAAAACAGCTTTGAAAAAAGACATTGGAAGGCCAACATTACCTGACTTCAAGACTTATTAAAAAACAATAGTTGGAGCACCTGGGTGGCTCAGTTGGTTAAGCATCTGCCTCTTGATTTTGGCTCAGGTCATGATCTCAGTGTCGTGAGATAGAGCCCTGAGTTCCTGGGCTCTGCAGTCAGTAGGGAGTCTGCTTAGGATTCTCTCTCTTCCTCTCCCTCTGCCCCTCCCCCTGCTCTCCCTCTCTCTCATATAAATAGATAAATCTTTTTAAAAAAAAAAACAACAGTCAAAATAGTCTCTATGGACATAAAGGTACACAAGTAAACCAATGGAACAAAATAGGAAGTTCAGAAATACACCCACACATATATGGACAGCTGATCTTTTTTTAGAAAGTGCAAAAAGCAATTCAGTGGAGAATAATCCTTTCAAATGATGCTGTAATCACTGGATATACATCTACAAAAAAACATGAAGTTTGACCCATACCTCAAATTATATATAAAAATCAATTGATAATGGCATTATAGATCTAACATAATACCTAAATCTACAAACATTCTGGAAGAAAATAGAAGAGAAAATCTTTGTGACTTGAATTGGGTGTAGATTTTTAGATGTGACACCAAAAGCACAACAAATAAAAGAACAAATGAATAAAGTGAACTTCACCAAAATTAAAAATTTCTGCTCTTCATAAGATACTTTTGGGAAAACGATTAGATAAGTTATAAACTTAGGGAAAATATGTGCAAACCATATATCTGACAAAGGACATGTTATCAAGAGTATATAGATAACTCTCAAAACACAAAAACAATGCAAGTGATCCAATAAAAAAAAATGGGCAAAATATTTGGACAACTCTCCAAAGATGATATATGAATGGAAAATAAACACCTGGAAAGATATTCAACATCATTAGTAACTAGGAAATGCAAATTGAAACCATGAGAGATATGAATAAATACCTATTAGAGCTGCTAAATTTTTTTAAAGCTCACCTACTAAGTGTTGATGTGGAAGAAATAGAACTCTGATACGCAGCTGGTGGGCATGTAAAATAGCCCAAGAAGTTTGGAAAAAAGGATGACCATTTCTTAGAAAGCTAAATATCATATGCATCATATGATCCAGCCACTCCACTCCTGGTATTTACACAAGAGAAAAGAAAGCAAACACCCAAAAACTTGTAGAAATATGTTCATTGCAGGTTTAGTTTAATAGTCCAAAACCGAAAATAATCCAATGTCCATCAGCAGATGAATGAATCAACAATTTGCAGCAGTCCCATATAATTGAATACTACTACTACTAATCTCAGGAATCCCATCTTCAGTTGAGAATTTAAGGGCAAAATTATTACAAATCGATAGACCCAAACAAAAACAAAAACAAAACAAATAAACAAAAAACAACCCTAACGTAGAAAAAAGAGAGTCTCACAAACCAACCTCATTTAATATCTCAAATGTAAGACCTCTGAAAAAAGACAGTACAATGAGGTAAATGCTTTGTGCTCTCAATAAACCATCAAAATAGAAATAGGTGCATGCTCCAAGTTCAAAAGAAATCAAAGAGGCGAGGCCTCTAGGAAACCCATACAATAAAAATATAAATGTATAGATGCCTAAAAATTGGTGAAGATTGGTTTAGCTTTTTATATTCAGTATTCTTATTGTACATATAGATCAATTTTCCAGCAACGTCACATAGAGTTAATAGTCAGAATATAAGATAGCTCTCTCTTTTTTTTTAATTTTAGTCTGGAGTAACCTAGCACTATTTGTTTTAATCTGTTTGTTTGGTTCGTATAAACCAAGTTTCCTGCCTGCCAAACTCAACATTCAAAATAGCCTTAGGCCTACATTATTTTTGCAATTCAAAAGATTTTAATTTAGAGAATTTCTTGGGAGTTAATTCTTAATGCACTAGAGTCAAAGTGAGGATTGATCACTCTAAGAGGATAATCCTCTTTTGGGAGCCAAATGCATAAGATGCACTGGCTCAGGTATACAGACTTCAGAAGAAACCTCCGCAATCCTAGGCTTATCTCTAGCCTGACATGAGTACTTGACATGAATACCTGACATTTCTACTTTGTTGAGCTCAGACATTCAGCTCTCATCTTTTCCCAAATATAAACCCACAAGAAATCTCTTAGATTCATACTCCAGGGTTACATTCTCTGAATGCTATTATACCTGCATATACATGCACAGTCATCTATACACATTCCTGGTTGTAAATGTGCCTCTATCCAGGAGAAGTTTCATGAAAACTAAAAATATGGCTCTTTCAATGATTCTTAGAAAAGAAACTTGAGCTACTTTCATGCTAGACAATCTTGTAAGCTATATACTATTTACATTCTCTGTGAGGAAAAGTAATACTGAAAGGACTATGTTCTAATGCACAGAAAAATAAGTATAATTCCTAGGCTACCATATCCAGAAAGAACTCTACAATTCTCTATTCAAAGTAAGAGCTTTGAGAAAATTCTGCCTTTTTTCACCTGCAATCAAGTTGTCACCCAAATCCAGGGAGTTGTCAGTGGAGTGGACTTTAAGCAACCCTGCCATGAGTTCTGCAGAAATCTATCCATCGCCATGCAGCTGTAGTCAATGCTGTCTATCCTCTATATTCTCCTCTCCTAGACAAGTTCAAGACCCATGGACTTGGTATGTGAAGAGCTAAGTCAGCCCATTTTAGACACATTTTACATAATATGCTTTGTAAAAATCCATTAATTTTTGTGCTTGTGATTGTTTTGGTTTTAATTTCAGGAGAATTAATCACTTAAATATTCTGATTATAAATGTAATATATATTTATCATTGAAAACTTAGAAAAGACTATGGTCAAGAAAATAAAAATCACCCATAATCCCATTATCCAGAGTTATTCCGATGTTTTTATATATCTGCATTCTTGTACAAATATGAGGTGCTTAACATTTTCTTTTTTGTTTGGTTAGTATTTTTTCATGTCATTAAATATTCTTCTCAAATATAATTTTAATTGATGCCCATAAGTGCATCATCGTATTTCCATTATTTAAAAGTGAGGCTTTGAATATTATTATCCTAACCAATATCTTTGTACATGTCTGCTTTTAGATTACTTTCTAGAATTAGAAGTTTAGGATAAAATTTTATATTTTCAGGCTTTAAAATATTTTGCTAAATTTTCTTCCAGTAAATTTGTAAAAATAAAAAAAATACATTCCCATCAGTAATAGATAAGTGACATTTAGCTACCACATAAACTCTGGCTCCAGGACATTTAAGATATTTTATCTCTTTGCTGGCCTCACTTATTTTAATATCTATATTTTAAATATCAGCTAAATTTTGGCTATCTATATTTCTCTATTTGTTAAGTCTTCGGTCCCTTTATTTGCCCATGATTCAGTGTGTTCATTTTTGTGTTATTAAGTATAAGAGTTCTTTATATATTATATATTTTGTATATAATAATTATATATAGTATAAATAATATACTATATTATGTTTATATAGTATATATTGTAACATATTATAATTAATATATTTATACATATATAATACATTATGTATTATAATGTCTACCTTTTATCACAAATACTGCAAATATTTCCCTTACATTGTTTGCCATAAAAATTTTATCATATTGGCTTTGATCCACCCAGTACGATAATTTCATTCCAGATTTATATTTTATAACCGTTTTTACTCATGACATGTGTGAGAACATAAACAGGAGTTCCAACAAAGTTAGTATGCACACCAATCCACAAGATGCTGAACACTAAAGTAAATAGAAAGGGATGTCTTATGGTATCAAATTGATTAATTATAAAGATCATCAAGTTGTTCAACATAAAAGCATAATTTAAAAGTTTTGAGGTTCTTTCCATGTTACTTTCAAGTAACAGAAGCATGTGTGTTTGTGTGTGTGTGTTGTCAAATCAAGAATGTTTTATACTTTCATAGTCATGGTTTTAAAAGATGTGTGAACTTCTCCGTCAGATGTCCAGTAAGTCTTCAAAGAAGAAGAGACATATGAATTGGATTTTTGAAAGATCATTTCACCACTGACAATCAAGGGAAGGTCATCTTAAGAAAAGGCACAAAAATATGAAAGAACCTAAGACATTCAGGGACAGTGAGAAATTCACTGTGGCAGTAACACAGGTCACTGGAAGAGGGGCAGGTGATGACTCCTGGAAAGATGAGGATGGAAGCAGATGAAGAGGGGCCCTGTATGTAGTTCTAAAAAATATAGATCTTATCCTGGGGGTGACTGATGAGCAGGGGAAGCAATCAACTGAGAAGTGAGACCATTAAGATGAACATGAATAATCAGACTGTAAACTCTAGGTAGGAACCAAGTACCATAGCGTCTTGCTAATTGGCTACTTGTTGCTAATACAAAGTTTATTGATGTCAGTCAGTGTGTTTTATTAGAAGGGTATCTGTTTTAAAAGTCAATTGTGTAATGTGGTATTAAGTTCATGGCATTATTGGCCTATCAATTTTATTTGATATAGCCTTTGAGATTGAGGTTTTGAGATATCTTTTCAAAGCCAATAAATCATCTGTAAATCAATTGCCCTATAACATTATATTTCTAACAAAATGATTAAATGGGACTACATGTCAGAATACACTATATTCTCTGGGCTAAAATTTACATAAACATTTCTTCTTTTTTAATGTAGTCACACTTTAATATTATATTAGACACTCCAAGCATCTTGACTATATAAAAAATTCAACTGTCAATGATAATGAAACAATGGGTCAAGTTTTCATAAGATCAAACGCTTGTGCAAGCAACTTTCTTCCTGGATATAGTCACTAGGTTTAAAATAGCAGTGACAATATCATAAGGGAAATGTGATATACAGGTCTCTAGAAAGCAGCTGTGCAAACAAAGGGAAGGACCTTATGGAAAACCATGACACATTAAAAGACCTGTTGATTACCTTGCATGTCTAATTCAAGATATTTTGCTTATACAAAATCAAGGACATAGCCTCCAATGGATAATTTGGTAGGTTATACATTCATATTGCTTGATTTGTTGTTTTCACTTAACAGAACACCCTTTGCTGTCTGAATCTAAAATGATTAGATTTCAGTAATGCAGATTTTGTTCCAAATGCATTAAACTAGTTAACGCCTATACATAACATTTCTATATATTCATGTATTTGACAATAGCCTAATGCTAACCATTTTAAGATAAGAACAAAATAGGGTATTTTAAAATATCATATTTGACAAATACCTAGCAATTTAATCTTTTCCAAATTCAAGAGATTAGTTTTCTCATCATGACAACAAATCAAAATATAGTCATGATGACAGGTAACATTTAGTACTCTACTGCATATAAGCACTGCATAACCTTTTCTTTATTGGAAAATGAGCTTATAGAACTTTTTGAAATAAACCACTATTAATGCCTTCACCTAAATTTCCACTAGTTTAGATCATTTTTAAAAAGGTTCTCCTTTAAAAGATGAATCTAATTCTTCTATGCCCTTGATTTTATGATTAAAAGATTTTTGTCTGAGCTCCAGTGCTGCTCTTTTTTCAGTATTTCTTCAAATAATCCCAGAGGAAAACAAACTTATAAGAAAATATAAATTAACTTTTGATTCACTTATTTACCAAGTTAATATCTTGTTTTGAAATATACAAATTTAAAAATTCTTCCTATAAAAGATGATCTGCAATATTTTCTCTTGAAAGCATTATCTGTGATACTACAAAAGGAATTTTGTTATATATTTTCCCTAAGACATTACATTGAAAGTATAGACAAAAAAATGAAAATTTCTATCTAGACCTTTGATTATCACAAATATCTCAAGTCAAGATGATTCCATTACTCTTTTACTATTTTTCTATCCATCTATTTCCCAAATATTTCTATTCATAGAAAACTGGGGAATGGCAAATGAAGTAGTATCAAAATGATTATGGTGAAATTAGTAATAGACTGCATTTACTCAGTTCTTGCTGTATGAATTAACTCTTTTACTGCTCTACAACAATCCTTTTCAGAACATATTAATATTAACTCATTTTTGTTAAGAACAGTGGCCTGGCCCAGTGCACCACACACACTAGGTTTGACCTCATGATTGTTCTTTTCAAAGGTGGATAAGAAAATATCCTTTCAGTTTTTCTCTCTGGATAGAGAAGGACATTTGATTTCTGTTTCTCTATCTTTAAAAGATAAATAACCTTCAGAATTATGATCTCCTCTCTCTGCCTTTCCTTTGACTGCTGCCAGCATCTGTTTTCAGTCATCCTCTACATACCTTCCAAGACTTTTCTCTTCATCTTCCTGACCTTTTCTCTCTGACCCACATCTCTGCACCTCTTTTCTCAATTTGCGCTCATTTTTCCTAACTTCTACTTCTAAACCCTTCTTCTATTTCCTATCAAGCTCATTGTTTTTATATGCTTCCTCACTTATAATACTATCAAAAATTGCTATGTCAACAATTTTAAGCATTTGAGGTAAAATCCAGATGTTTATATTGAACAGCAGTGCCAAACAGCAGACATTTAATATAAACAATATGTTTACAAACCCCCTTGTACTGAATACAATATTTTTAACTCCTATAACTAGCCACAGTATTGAATGTGTATAAGAAACAAAAATCACTAAAAATCATTAAATTTTAAAAATTATTTTTTTATTATGTTATGTTAATCACCATACATTACATCATTAGTTTTTGATGTAGTGTTCCATGATTCATTGTTTGCGTATAACACCCAGTGCTCCATTCAGTACGTGCCCTCTTTAATACCCATCACCAGGCTTACCCATGCCCCCACCCCCATTCCCTCTAGAACCCTGTTTGTTTCTCAGAGTCCATGGTCTCTCATGGTTTGTCTCCCCCTCCAATTTCCCCCATCATTTTTCCCTTCCTGCTATCTTCTTCTTTTTTTTTTTAACATATAATGTATTATTTGTTTCAGAGGTACATGTTTGTGATTCAAGTCTTACACAAATTATTCTATATTATTTTTACTACTTCTTTAGGATGATGGATTTACCTAAAGTGTGCAATTTGTATTTTAGCATATTGCTTGAAAAAGCAAACTTTTATGTATTTATTTATCTTTTCACACCAGTTGAAGGATTGGTTAGGAAAGCAATTAGATTAGAATAAAAGTTTGTTTATATTATAAAAAATTGCAGTGAAAGCATCTCAATTTTTAATTAACCAACCATAATATATGATTATTGATTGTACCCAGGTTTCTGGGTATTAAGAAATATAACAAGACTTTTAAAGACCTCATTGTAATCAGGAAAAAAATTATGCAAAAGGGTTAAAACAGTTTTTATATTTTTGATAAGAGAGTTTAAAAAAAATCTTGGTCACAGCATAATACTAGATCCATCCATGTTGTCACAGACATACCATATGATTTCACTAGTATGTGGAATCTAAAAACAAACAAACAGACTCAAATACAGAGAACGAACTGGTGGTTGCCACAGGGGAGGTAGCCGGGGGATGGACAAAATAGATGAAGGGGATTAAGAGGTACAAACTTTCAATTATAAAATAAATAGTCACAGAGGTGAAAAGTACAGCATAGGGAATGTAGTCAATGATATTGTAATAATATATGGTGATAGATGGTGAGTACATTTACCGTGGTGAGCACTGAGTAATATATAGATTGTTGAATCAATATGATGTACATCTGAAACTAATATAATATTGTATGTCAATTATACTTCAATAATTTTTTTAAAAGTCTAGGTCAAGTATACCAAAATTATAGCTCCCACCATGTTGTTTTCTAGCTCGATGATCTTGGGTAAATTATCTAAATTTTGTAAGCCTTAGTTTTCTCATCTGTAAAATAAAGACAATAGTAGTGCTTATCTCATGATTGCTATGAGGAATAAACATGAAAATATAGTTAAAATGTCTGTTAGAATGTCTAGTGAAGTATATATGATTAATAAATTGACATTTTTATTATTATAAAATAATTACCACTGCCTCACTATATAGTGGAAACTCAAGTTACGTAGATAACTCTCCCATAACCTATTACAGTTGATGTGTATTTGGGTGTTCTTGCCTATGGGAACCCATGGTGTTTCCATTAGTTATGTAATTATAAGGAAATAAAATATTGAGATATATGTGTGAATACTCAAAAAAATCTCAGAAGCCAAATGCAAATTAACAAGACCTGATGTGTGTGTGTATATGTGTGTGTGTGCAATGTGTGTATCCTATGAATAGGAGATATGTATATCCTAATCTAGACGGCAAGTGTACAAGAGATATATGGATTTCGACCTTCCAATACTGGTGTTGGCTTTTCTGTCTAGCTATTTAATTTTTAAATTTTCCCAAAAACTATAGAATTTTTTAAAACCTCACAAATTATTAAAAACAAAAAAAAGTTTTGCCTAAGCCTTGTTTCTGCTTTTAAGTAAGATGGCATCACTACATTTTATAAAGATGATAAACAAGAAGGTAAACTCTGGTTGTAGAAAACTCCTATGTAAACACATAGCGGCATACCAGCATTTAATTCTGATTGGTGTACTTGAAGTATACCTTTGGATAAAAATATAAATTCCACGTATATATAATCAGTTCACAACATATGAAAAAGGAAGAACTTACATCCAAATCAAAACTATTATATCTAGATGTAGCATGATAACTTCACTAAGTATAAGACAATTTTATTTAAGGAGAAAAATTGTGTTCTCCATCTAAAAGATTATCTTCTAATTTATATCAGACTTTTAAAATGTAAAGGAATGTTCAACAAAATATCACACTAAAGAATTTGACAAGAAAACACTTCTACTGTTTAAGGATTTAACCCAGCTTATAATCAATCATGGAAATGCACCATATAACCTTTTTATTGCTTTTTGTCCTAGTATAACAGCTGAAGGAAGAAATAACCTCAAAATCAGCTAATGTAGGAAACCAAGAAATATATTCCATTTAACCCCTAAGTTTCTTTATTTTTCTTCCCACAGTAAGAAAATATATCACTCTGTAAAAGTTAAATTATTTAAGTGGAAATGTGGAGTAGGCAAGTTTCAGACACGTCTAAGTCTTCCAAACCCAAACCATCAATAACAACAAACTTTAATCAGTTTCTTGGCAATAGATTAAAAAATTAAGCAGGGATATCTTTCAAAAGAAAAACGAGTTTACATCTTTCTGATGTTGTGTGACTAGTTAATAGAAGTTCCTTTTGCTAATATAATGTACTGCTCCTTCCCTAACAAACTCATAAACTTCTCTAGGCAACACCTAGTTAAATTGGGCATTTATTAAACTGTATCACCCTCTTAATTCACCTTTGAACTCTTGGAATAGTTACTAAATGAGGCAGCCAAAGTTCCCTTTTGCACCTGCAAATAACAACTGAATCTACAATTAAGGATAATTTCCTCTTTTTTGAAATTCAAATAGTGGCATTAAAACAGAATGTAATATTTTTATCTGCATCTGGTCAGGCTATTACCTGGCATTTGGCATGAGGTAACAGGATGACTATAGAAAAATGTTACATAAAGATGCTGAGATAATCTTCAGGTGACTTCAGAATAGCAGGCAACTTCTAGACATTAGAGTATACCATATAAAAACAGACCACACACCTCTAAAATCACTTTAGGGGGGGCTTTTTAGTTTCTACATGAAAACAACAAAAAAATCAAAATTAAATCAAATACTAATATTTAAATTGGATAAAACACATTTTTAAAATTTATTTTACTAGAATGCTTGAAATTCATTATCCAGAAAGATCTAAAATACTTAATGCAATTTATCCTTTCCCAAACAGATGTATACCCTTTTCTCGTGCACACTACCATACACATATTCCCAAAGCAGTTCCCATGTCTTATCTACCAGAGTTCTAGACTTTTCAAAAGCCTCTCCCACACAACTCCTTTTTGAAACCTGAAGATTATATTCAATATCTGTATAAATCTATTTTGTATTACTAACTATTCCATTTTTATTGCTACTGAACTCTTTTCGAGCTAATCTGAAAAGTATCTCATCCTTAACTCCAACTAATAGTTTTCTAAATTTTATCATTTTACCAGAAGGGTTCTTTGTCACTACATTTCCTGCATTCCCATTTCCCTGAATTTGAACTCCAAAACGCAAAACACGTGGTAAAGTATTAAAAATATACTGAATTTGCAATACTGCTATACATTTTATGGAGTAATACATATTTTACACCTTTCACAAATTTTAGAGATAGAAGAAATCTCAACTGTTTACTTCAAACTTGTCATCTATGGATGAGGAAACTGAATTCAAAGTGATTAAATGACTTCCTAAGATCATCTAGCTAGTTAATGAAATGAGGATTTCCCAAGACTGTCCTAAATCATAGTTACCCTGTTATCTCTCCAAACTGTCCCAGTTTGGAAAACAAATCATAAGGCCACTCTAGTTAATGTAAACTGAAGGTCAACCTTCGGTTTAAAACTTTTTCTCCTCATCTCTCCAAAACAAAAATTTGTTTAGGCACTGGATCCTGGTGCACATGCAATTATTGGTAGTGCTAACTCTGATTTGTAAAAGTACTAAACTAAAATTAAATCAACCTGTAAACAATGTAAAAACTATTACAGAAAAATGTGTGCTACCAAATTATTTTTTTTATTTTTTTAACTCTAAGTTTATTCTATAGACCTCAAAATAAGTTAAAAAAATAAATCAGCATAGAAACATAGGGGGGCACAGTTCCGAAGCGTCTGTATTTAACTTATTGATAAGACATCATGTTACTCAACAGAGACACAGTCATAGTGGTTTCAACAGGGCAGTGGTTAGAAAGTCAAAGAAAAGTGGTACGTGTAAGAGTCTTAGAAACTGGAAGAGGTTGAAGGATAGAGAGGGGTGGCTGTTAGAAAAGATTTCATGGGATTGATGCCGTATTTGTACAAGGCCTCGAAGGGGGCACAATTTCAAAGGCTAGAATGCTGGAGAGGGAGTCAGAGCAGGGGGGAAAGCATGAACACTGCTTAAGGAATATGAGGTCATTGAGGCAAGTGGAGGAAGAAATGAGGGTTATGGGAGTGGTGAGACAGGAGTTTGGGGACAATACAAAGGCAGGTGGATGTATGGACGATCATTTTACGTAAACCAGTAGCTACGGGGAAGCTGGTAAAAGTTTCAGAGAAACTGACAATAAATACATCTTTGTGATAACCTGAGAGCAGTTTATAGATTTACAGTAGAAATTATTTTAGACAGTTGCTGAAACATCTAGCTGTGAAGTGGAGAAAGAAATGTCATGCCAGAATCAATAAGAACATGAATTTAGAAATTAGTTAGATCTGGGTCTGAAATAGGCTCTGCCATTCACTGAGTGTTTTGAATACCTTTCTTATTCTTTATAAATTCCTTTCCAGATTCCACCTTTGTGATCTAAGAAAGATTAATAGGGAAGTTGGTGTTGTTATGAGGATAAGTGAAGTCAACATATTTAGCTCAGGACCTAGAAATAGTAAGGACTTAATAACTGTTAAATGTTATTAAAATCAACATTATTAAAGAAGCAAATAATGATGGTAGCTCATTTTTAACACTCATCTGAGCTAGATGAGTAATAAATCAATCCTTTATAATAGTAATTGAACTTGATTTTGTTTTTATGTTAAGATCTTAAAACATTTTAGGATTTCTGATATTAGGAAATTATTTTGACTTAGAAAAAATTGCAAACTTACAATTTTGCTAATATAATATATAGTCGGTATACAATATGATTTAAGATTAAAGGTGTTTAAGAACAGTTTTATAATAATATTATGATTGAAGAATTCCTTCTTGGCTCATAATCATGAAGGTATTGCACAATTTTCTAGTTCCTGCTCAACTCCAGCTGAACTTGAAATATAGTGCTTCCATTTAACTGAGGGCAGTGTGCCATGAATTCTGAAACATCTGCCACTAATTGAGCAAGACCATTAATGGGATTTGAATTTGTTCTCTGTTAATGGCCCTCCAATAAGATAAATTCTTAGGTACTCTCAAACAGGCTGTGCTCTTGAAAGAGATAGACAGATAGCAGGCAGAGACTATGGTACCATTAGTATTATATTACTTAGACACCAAATAGAAAAATGGAAAATTAAATGAGTGTGAAAAAACTAAACTTGGCATTTACTTACAATTTTGAAAGAGAACAGTTATGGCCTGATAATAAAAAGGCACTAATCATTTTTTTGCTCTAATTAATAGTACATTTATCAAATCAAGCAGTAGATTTCAAATAAATAAGGACTAGTTAAGAGTTTTACTTTCAAGCACATTGGACTTCATTACAACCTAGAGTAAATTTTTTCCTGATCATAAACACTAAGAATTTTGACTGGAAGACAGTGTTACTCATGCTTTTGTATTAAAAATTCTAGAAACACACACATACACACAATTACAAACAGATTTGCTCCCAAATTTTAAATCCTGAACATTTTATGAAGTTAGTATGCCAAGAACTCTAGTTTGTTTGTTTTCTTGTTGCTGCAATGCAATAGGTAACTATCCAGCAAACTGACACATCAAAATTCCATGTGTTGTCAGGACCATATGAGGATTTTCCTTCTTCCTGAATGATCAGATAGCATTTGCAGGAGATATAGTTCATCAACTTCAAACAGCCCAATGTTGCTTTAATTATTTTAATTGTGAAGTTATGTAGTATTCCTTCCCTTTTAAAAGTTTGTACACTTTTGTATTTTATAATTAAATTTAGATTTTGTTTAAATTTCATGAGAAGATTATGTTTAATGAAAAAGCCATCCTGTTAACATGATATAACTCAACCATCAGTTTGACTACGAAATGTGGCCAGAAGTGCTTTTTGGATCAAAAGATGTTTTTTAAGGAAAAAAAGTTCACTTTTTTCAATTCATATCAGCTTCTCTGAATCCTAAAGTTATCCTGGTGGTATGTCACTCGACCTCTCTATTTTGGAATCTCCCTTAATGATCTTGACTTTTTAAATTTCATTTAATCCAACATTTCAGTGCAGAATAACCGACTAACCTTTCATTCTTTCAAATGTTACCACTTAAAATTCACAAGATATTTGGCATCTGGTAATGCATATTATACAAAGTGATAAAGTGTTTACACAAGGTTTAAATATAATGTGTTCCACCTTGCTCATTGGGTAAAGTGATTAAGATTTTAAGGAACATTGTGCAGTAAACTCAATTGTCTTCCTTTTCTTTTTCATTTCCTTCTTTTTTCTTCTATTTGATTCTCCCTCCTTCTCTATATCTCTTCACCCTTTCCTTGATGCATATATCAAACGCATACTAAAATTTATCTCAAAAAGTCTTCTATTAATTACAAGTTTCGAGATGTTCTGCTGATTCAGACCTACAATTTTTAAGAACCAGACTTTTTCATTTAGTGATTTGGGTAAGATAATATCCACAATAGTTACTACGAACCCTTGCCACATGACAAAGAAATTTCAATTGTGTCTATATAGTACTGAATGTGCTTTGAGAAGGCTCAGTTACGGTATTTTTTAAAGCAGCAAGCAAAAGAAAATCCAACTTTTCTGGTTAACAAATGAGATAATATTTCATAGAGCATTAAATCCAGAGGGGTAATGGATTCTGAGTGGGGGTAACATCCACTTCTCTATAAACCTATGAATTGACTCTGGCTTTCTCCCTGTCTTGGCTTATCCTCATTTTAGTAGCCAGATGATTTGATGTTATATATTCTTAGCATCTCATCTGGGCACACATGAAAACATTCAGAGATAGTCAAGACACACATTTTCTCTTCTGTCTCTTTCTTGAGAATTATTATATTCTTCCAAAAGCACACAAGTAAACTTCGTCTCTCATCTCATCAACCAGAATCAAATCATTGTCCATTCCTAAATGAATTTCTGGCAAGAAAGCTGGGATTACTAAAATAGACTTACATATTCAACCTGGAACCCCTGGAGTTGAAAACAAAATAGGTTGTGGCACTTAGCCAGAGAGAGGAGGGATGAATACCTCACCAATATTGGGACTATTCAACAGTATTCATTAAGAAGTAGGAAGTGAGGTAGAATGGATACTACAGACAAACAGCAGAACCTGCTTGGAATTCTGCTTTCTGAAGTGATCCCTCCTTCCCATTAACCTCCATGGGCCCTGATATCTACAGCCACACCTAAGATGGGGACTCAAGAGCTCTGACAGTCCTTTTTCTCTTAGGTGGAGTTTAGTGACACGGAATTCACCTTAAAGATTGAACTTTTGAGACGATCATCAGTCAGCTTTGGGGTTGCTTTGGCAATATAGAAATCCATAAATATCTTAGCAAGTTTTGGTCTTCCCCTAATTCCATGACATAATATCTGTGTTCAAAGTGATTGTCATAGTTTTGAATCTTTAAATTTCTGTGCCCTGTCAGACCCAAGTTTGTGAGAGGGCTCCTCTCCCTGAGTCTCTACTTTGAAGGAACTGTAAAAAGTAGCTTTGGAGAGGGATCCATCACGTGTCACCTGCTTTTGCCTTACAACCGTTTTTTTCCACAGCAACGCTGACTGTTCTTTTTACAAAGAAGAGAATGATTAAGAGAAGATGTTTGGTAGAAACTTGGGATTTTAAGACTGTTTTTCCTCCAGCTATCTCCATCTTTACCTACCCTAACTTTAGCTTGGAGAATTCAGTTTTCCCTTCTTATAGGTTATGCTGTAGTACAAAGAAAAAATTAAATTTAATTAAAAATTAAATCATTATTAACTTTTATTGGTAAGATTTCAAAATAGTTTATTTTTTACTTTATTGGTTTTTGCCCCAAATGAGTTGGTATGTATTTTGAAAATTTATATATATATATATATATCTTTATATATTAAATTTCAGAGCAATGATAGATCAGTTTCATATTTTCTCTTCCCTCCTATCTGTATTATATTGATAATTTAATTAATCTGAGTTAAACAGAAATCAACTGATATATGAAATTAGATAAATTACTAAACCTTAGATAAATATTTTTCTCGGTAATAAAAATCCTTTCTTAAGGCCGTCTTCTGAATTTGAAAATTAAGAAAATATTAAATGGTTGGGGTCATTAGTGTGTGATTTTTTTTTAAGGTATATATTTTGTAAATGGCCATCGCTTTATTTTTCAGCAAAAATAAGATAAAGTATATCATAAAAAATTAGAAGGCATCTCAACTGTATAAAAAATAAGCTATTTTTAATAAAAATACAAAAATTTTAGAGAAACTGTAAGATAAGTGTTGTATTATAATTAAAATATCCTATAAAAACAGCATACTTTTAGAGGAAAAGACAATACCACATCATGCAGAAACGATTAGAGACTTTACCTATTAAAACTCTTAAGATATTTTACATGAATTATAGTATGTATTGTCCCTCCTGAATCATCTAATCAATATGTAATTGCTTTCTTTTTCTAAAAGCAAGCCACATACTTACTTGCTTCACTTCAGGAACATTTTTTAGAACTTTATCTTTCCCAGAATACCAACTGATTTTCATTTTTCTTATTAGTAGGAAACACATGTCTAAAACACATCAAGAATTTCTAGGGCCTATTCCTAAAATTTGTGTAGAGTTTCCTAACTTTACTCAAAAACCTCAGACTTCACATTATGAAGTGGAGTTAGACCAAAAGTTTGTTGCATTTGCTGTTATCTTGGAATTTTATGTATTATATTCTTGAATAACTTCCACTAATTCCTTTAGCCCAATCATTTATTTTTCTCAAGTTATTTTGATAGAGTGCATCTTTAAATAATTTTTCTAAAATGTGAAGTCCTACCTTTATTATCTCCTACTATTCAATATTACTGAAATGAGTTCTAAATAGCCTTCTAAATGAAGTCACTCCTCTATTTAGAAATAAAGCTCTTTTTTCCTGGAAGCATTTGGATTTTCACTGAATCCTTGGAAGTCTGAAATGTCACTATTATACGGCTAAGGTATGTGTATGTGGGTCGGGGGGTGAATATGATTGTATGTATGTGAGGTGTTTTCCCTCCTTTCAAGTCACTGCTATTTAGTTTCTTGGGTTGCTCCTTTCCATAGATTGGCTCTTCTAAAAACTGGAAAATTCTCTTATATTTGGTCTCCCCAATGGCTTTATTCTGTCCTTCTGAAATTACTAGTCTAATACTGGAGCCTCTATATTCATGTCCCCTACCGAGAGAGGTACCCCTTCCCTCTCTCTGTCTTTGTCCCTCCTCTGTATGCTGGTATAATAAAAATAATTTATTATTTCTCTTCTTGATAATTAATAGATATTTTAGCCCTTCTATTGAGTATGATTCCTCTGCAATTTCTTTTTTTTTTAATTTTTAGGAACGCTATCTTGTTATATGAGAGATATATATGTATAAATACATATCGCGCAGCCTTTTCTTGTTTGCCCATGAAATAGCCTCTCAAACTTCTCTTACAGGAATAGTTAGCTCTAGTTAGAAGGTTCAGTGCTGAGCAGGAAGGAGTCCCTCTAATCCTTTACTGCAAAATTAGCCTGGCATATAAAATAGAGTATCAAGATGTCAAACTGCCACCCGTGGCATAAAAATGTTTAGAAAATGCACCTAGGAAGGAAAGAGTTTAGGGGCTTAATTATTTTAAAAGTTTGGTGAATTTAAAAACCTTCCATAAAGACCTACTAGAAAATGACAAGCTTTAGCCCAGCTGTCCCATCTGAAACCAAGAGGGAAAGAAAACATCGTCTTGTTCAGAGAACCAACTATTCAGCTAGACTGAATATCAGATAATTTTGAGGTTTGCGATGATGAATTATCTGCCCCAGATTAAAGTTAGTGTAAGCCAAGTCACAGCAGTAAAAAGTACAACAGGTAAAGCTCTATAGCCAGTAAAGTAGGAAAAGGAAACCACCTGGCGTTTCCCAGGTACTTGTTACTGGCTTCCTCAAACGTCCTGCAGGGCACTGCCTGCTTAAGAAAGCGACTAACATCAACATGAAAACTCACCTCTAAAGATAGAGCTTAGAGGCACATCTCTCTGTCTCACTGCCAGGCTCCTTGTATAAATGGGCAGAAGCTAAGGGACATGAGGATAAGCAAAGTGCCAAAGCTCATGCTTCAAACTTTCTAGGTGATGACTAAATTTGAGGAGTATATTTGGACAGAGCTCTGGTATTAGTTATTAACCACTGGTCCATGGAAAAAAGAATGCAAATAAAGAGCCTACTGAGACTGTTAAAAGAACTGTTACCAATGGAACCACAAATCTAAAATGCAGGGCCTATATTTGCAAACCTTTAACAGATGCTCTGACCCAAAGGGAAGTAAAGTATACCACACTTAGGACTACAGAAGAGCTAATTATCTTATAAATTGCTTAAATGCACACAAATATTACAGCAGTCTCCCCCCACCCCCACCCCCACGTTTATCTGCAGTTTTGCTTTCCACAGTTTCAGTTACCTTTGGTCAACCAGTCTAGGAGCAAATGATCTTCCTTCTGACACATCGCCAGAAGGTCAATAGCCTGTTATGTCACAATGCCTGTCTTAACATCATCTACCTCACTCCATTTCATTGAGTAGGCATTTTATCAACTCACATCATCACAAAAAGAAGGGTGAGTACAACACAAGACATTTTGAGAGAGAGACCACATTTATATAACTTTTATTACAGCATATTATTATAATCGTGCTATTTTTTATTAGTTATTGCTGTTAAACTCTTACTGTGCTTAAGTTATAAATTAAACTTTATCATAGGTATGTATATATTGGAAAAACCATAGAATATATAAGGTTTGGTACTATCCGTGGTTTCAGGCATCCATTGGGGGTCTTGAAATGTAATCCCCACAGATAGGGGGGGAAGGTGTTATTAGGCAATTATTATGTACCAGCTAATTTAGAAAAATAAATGCAGATAAGAAAATGGAGACAAGCTAGGAACAACTAGCCTAATCATTTTGTTTTAGAGATGAGGCTACTAAGTTTCATTTTATTATGTTCTTTGCCAAACATCATATAGCTCCTTGCTGACATATGGAGCCTTCAAAACCTGCTTTTTTTTATTTGCAGTGTGGTTTTATACCATACTATTTCCAAACAATCCTTGGTCTATCCCCTCCTTACCTATATGGACTAGTGTATAATGAACATAAGAATGACTTTGGGATCTTGTTACAGTACAAATTCTGGTTCACGAAGTCTGGAGTAGGGTCTGAGAATCTGCGTTTTTATCTAGCCCTCAGTTACTGTTGATGCTGTTGTCCCTGAACCACATATTAAGTAGCAAGAGCGTGGAGTGTTCATTCTTCCTAGTACTTCCACAGACACTGGCACTTGACATAGACACTTAGAAAGTCATTTTAACTCTGCCCACTAGGGCAACATTTAGTACATTTATGATGTGTAACAAATATACAGTGATCCTAACTCAAAAAAAGCATAAGGAAGTTTTAAAATATTCATGATTTTCTTAGTTCTGCATAAATATCAAGAAACATTTTAGTAATTCTTTTATGTTTTTGTCTGTTTTTTTTAGGAAAGGACTCTTTCACTTAAAAATAGGTGTCTGTTATGTGAAAATATTTAGAATGTTTATTATGAAACTTTAGCTCATATATTCTTGGTTCCCTTGCAGGAACTACCAAGTTGCCCACACTATGTGTGCAGAATAAATGAATATTTAGTGAATGTATCACTTACTTCTCAAGATTTCAGCTTCTTCATGGAGTAAAATCAAGACTATTAAATTTGCTTAACTAATGATGTACTATATGCTGGCTAATTGAAAATAATAATAATTAAAAAATTGACTTCATTAAAAAATTAATTAAATAATTAATTAATTTGCTTACCACTCTATTACAACATGTAGCGTAACAAGGGAAATGCAAGTCCGAAGGCTGGAAACTTAGGTGGGAGTTCTACCAAGTAATCTTGGTGGAAAAGCAAACTCTTTGAGTATCTAAACAATCATCTGTAAAATGCAGGGTAATAATAATGATTTGACTATTAAATGTCATAAGGAATATGTCAGTGTATTATAAAACTAAAAGTGTCATACAAATGCTTATTACATGACCGCTACTACTTCCATTGTTAGTACTACTACTGGTACTAACATTACTGCCATTTCGTAGCAATTAAGTAACTTTATGCCTGTCACCTAGACCACTTAACACAGATAACATTATTACAAAAAGAAGATGTTTTTACCGTCAAGTTTGTATATTATTATAAAAAGAACAAGAAAACTGAGTTCAGGAGACAGAGTCGATTTCAGTTTATATTTAGCATAGGATAATGATGGTATAAATGGACGACTCTAATTCCAAAATTTAAAGTTTAAAGGTTCAAAGTAGAACACATTAATTACATCTATTTATTTTTATTACTTATTTAGGTTTGGAACCATTTTAACATTTGGAAAGAAAGAGAGCTTATCTTGGTTTACTTTTAATCCATCTTGATGCAAAAAAGAAAAAAGCGGCATTGATTAGTCAGAATATTAAATGCCACAGAGAGCTAATTATGTTTTATTTAAACAGCATTAACAAAGTATTTTTGAAAACAAATAAATTTTGTCATGTATGTTTTAATACAGTTATTGCTAATCTGCAGAAAATGTGATTTTTATTATCATTATGTGGTTTATAATTTTTCTTAGTTATGATTCTGGAAATAACTAGAGTAACATCTCTGAAATGAAATGTTAATGATGTGCCTCTCTGTACAAAGATTTTTATTAAAAGTTTCTGCTGTCTCTTTAGATTTATTTGCAACTTGACAATCTGCATTTATGTCTACCTCTTTAGGTATTCATTCTTCAAGCTGGAAACATTTTCAGTGCTCCATCTCTTATATAACTTGTTCTTTAAAAGGTTACATCATTACACTTCTTTAAGTTTATGTTACAGGATTTTCACATGCAGAAAAAAAGTTTTTTAAAGATTATGGCTGGAAATAAGTAATTCATGAAGGTCTAACTGGTAAACTGGTAAACATTACTTTTTCATATACTAAATCCAGGAAGTCATGGTCCAATAATTGCATATTTCTTAACTGAGAAGAGTTCAAATATAAATATCAACACTTGATGAGTGACTTTAAAAGATGTAGGCAACCATCCACGTAAAAGCCAATGACAGAAATTTGCATACTTTGGGACAATGGTATTAAGCAAATGATGAAAGTTCTCTCAGTGATGTTCTGACACACCATTATACTGTTATTCTTTAAAGTACTTATCACTAAAGTTGAAATTTTAGTGTCTTTTTTAAACTGTGTCCCTCAAGTACAATGTCCTTTTTGAGTTGCCCTTAGATGCCTTCAGGAAGAGTAAAATATTAACTTTGTACAATATCATATTATATCAGCGAAGTCCTCTCCCTACTACTACCTACTACTCACCAACATTGTACAGAAAACTCACCAAGGTAATTCCTATGGAATATGCCACATAAACACATAGTCCAAAATGTTATGGCAATCTAGACAGAAAAAGATATTTCAGAGCATAACCTTCTTGCAAGGATTATGAACTCAGCAAACAGACATTCATTTAACTAAACGTGAAAATCATTCCATAGAAAAAGTTAGGCCTGGAACTAAGTTTAGAAGTAGGGACAAGTAAGAGCTGAAATTCTCTGCATAACATGAGTAAGAATTTAAAGGAAGAATTAAGCAAATATATCAGAGTTGAAATGAGGAGAGAAGAGCCATCACAATGGTGATGGTAGCCAGGCCCATGTACATTAATAAAGCCAATGAGAAGTCCCCCATATTAAATAGCCAAAGGGATGTCAACAACAAAGATTCTAATATATGATTTTTTCCTTACTTGTTTTTTACCTGTGAATTATGTATGTAATACTTTTCCCTGAGAAGGAATACAAATTCTCTAAAATAAATAAAATTCTAATACATGCAAATTCATTTAATAGTTAATTTGGCCAAGGGAACAGTGGATAAGCAGAATATAAGCCATAAAGTAAAAATTGAGAGGGAAACAGGAAAACTGTCTTTACGCACCAAAGATATAATCCTGTATATAGAAATCCCAAGGAATTCATAATAAACTACTAGAGCTAATAAGTTTAGTGAGTATGCAGGATAAGATCAATATAAAAAATGAATTGTATTTCTATATTCTAGCAATGATCAGAAAATGAAATCAAGAAACAATTCCATTAGCAAAGCATCAAAAAAAGAATAAATCATGTAGAGATCAATTCAACAGGAAATGGGTAAAGATTGTACACTGAGAAGTACAATGCATTGTTCAAGACCAAAATAAATCAGGACACATTTTATTTTCATGGATTGAAAGACTCAATAACTATTATCTTCAGGATGGCAATTCCCTCCAATTGATCAATGCAGCCCCTATAAAAAAACAACTTCTTTCTTATTTCCCACTGTAAATTTAAAGACAAAATCTATAGAAAGACTTTTTCTCTCCCTTGTTTTTTTCTTCTCAATTCTAAAGACAGGGTCTCTCTCAGTGTCCGGTGAAATCTGGGCTCCTTCTACAGCAGCTAGGGTTGACTTTGCCGCCTCCTTTCCTCAAAGATTATTCTAACAAAAATGTTCTCACTTAACATGTCCAGAATATAAGGGGTCAAATGGACATATAAAATTATTTTATTACTATTATTTCTCACAACTGAGAAAACATAAATACTCTAGAATAACACGTCTACTACACAAGCTTATGCATCCCTCATACACTATGATTTCTGAAGACAAGACAGTCTTCCCAGCACTGAGTTGTCTATAATCTACAAGTATATCACCATGACTAATCAGAAAAGGGTGAGAACAGTTTAAAGTCAGCCAGGAGGAAGAGTGAGAAACAAGGAAAGGGAGGAAGCTGGGATAGTAGAAAAAAAAAAAAAAAGAGGAGAGAAAAATTTAAAACAATCAACTGCAGCTTCACCAAGAAGCTGGTAAGGTTAAAACTCACTTAAGAGAAATAACTCAGTCAGAGGTGAATTGTGACACTACCCTTCTACATTCTGAGGGGAAAGTTCACCCTCTATGTAAGTAAACTGCCTCTTTTCTAAGAGTGGCATGTTAAATGCAACGTCTTTAGGAGACAGCAAAAAGTGCCAGGTACAAGAGAGCACTGAAAATTGGTCAAGTTTTCTTTATATCCTAGGTGCCTAAGATCCCTTACCTACAAAATGGGATTCTCCCGTGCTGTAAGGACCCATTCTGGTGCCAGGGTCCATTTCATCTCCTTGCTGCCGAACGTATTTCCCTGATCTGCCACATAACTTCTAAAGTCTGTGCCATGTAATGAAAGAATCTTCTAATTTTTGAAACCTCAATATTCCTGTATTACAACTTGTGAAGAGGCCAGATCAACAGGGAGGAGACAGAGGGTAACTGTCAGTCTCTCTTTCTCCTGATCTTTAACATAGAGAGGCACTTTCTATAACCTGCCTATATAAACATCAGTCATATTGTTATATTTATATTTTCTGTGAACATTACAGTATCAACTACAAAGGGACAATGAATGAAAAAGTAAATATATGAAGGTGTTCATCAATCTATCAATGTATCAATAGTTTTGTTAGGATTGCTCAGCTTGGGGCACAAAACCAAAAATCTAAACATAACCCATAAAAAAAACCGTAAAAACTGTTTTTTTAACTGTGAGTTGCACCCCTGCATGTATTCAATGTTAGAGAATATCACAGATACTCCTCAAGCCTCTTCATGTGTTGGAAGGATGAGAGGTTAAATGGATTATCTCAAAATAAAATTTTCTTGTTTAATAGCTATTTTTTTTCAAAAAAGTGAAACAGCGTGAAATCTCATTCCTATTTCCAGTGCAAAAGAATCAAGAGAGGACATATGATCATAAAAGGAAAATATTATAAGAAATAAGTCTATGTCAATGTGTTTTAAAGGTGATAGCATTTATTTCTATAAAAGAGAAACATAAGGAGGTAAGACAAGGAACCCCTGCTCACCACGACTTCTTGTAATTTGCTAAAGCATTTAGTTTTCCATTTTGTTTTCATTAGAAGAATGAAAATAAACACATATTATCTGGTAATTTTCCAAATTAATAAAACTATTCTATCAGGAAAGGTGAGAACATAGTCATATGTGCCTCCTCTTATCTGATATAACTTTGTAATAAACTACAGAAGACCCCAAAATAGAAAACTAAGATATTACCCACAATTATTTTAGACCACAAGTATTAGACTTGAGTTTAATTATCCAATTTCTAGAATTCTTCTATGGTTGATATATTGAAGATTAAAGAGAAAATTGCTTTCTAAATGTTTGAGTTTGTCCAACCAATAATTATTAAGTATCTACTTGAGTATGAGGCAATAAGTGCTAGACACAAATAATAAGCAGTAAACCAGATAGACATGATCCCCTGCCTTCATGGAGTTCACTCTCTAAACTGACTATCTGGTTCTACTAGTCAGAACTAAACCCAAATATGTACATTTCTGTCCTAGCAGTGCAAAGATAGATGGAACTTGAGTTGTATTATTTTTTGATTGTTTTGTTGTTTTCAAATTTACTTTAAATGGATATAAATCATTTTAAATGCTGCTTATAGAAGAAAGGCCTAATAAATGTTGTTTGTCAAAGCTTGTACAGATGGTCGCTAACTTACAATGGTTTGACTTAAAATTTTTGACTTTACAATGGTGCAAAAGTGATATACATTCAGGAGAATACACTGAAAATACTTCCGATTTTGAATTTTGGTCTTTTCCCAGGCTACTGATATGCAATAAGATACTCTCCCAGTGATGCGGGATTGGGGCCAGGAGCAGCAGGCTACAGCTCCCAGTCAGCCACACTATCACAAGGGTGAACAGCCAATACACTTATGACCACTCTGTACCCAGACAACCACTGGGTTTTTCACTTTCAGTACAATATTCAAGAAGTTACAAGAGATATCCAACACTTTTTATAAAATAGGCTTTGTGTTAATGATTTTGCCCAACTGTAGTCTCATGTAAGTGTTCTGAGCACATTTAAAGCACGCTAGACTAAGATGTTCAATAGGTTAGGTGTATTAAATGCACTTTCAACTTATATTTTCACCTCATGAAGGGTTTATCAGTACACAATGCCATCATAAGTTGGAAAAGATCTTTAATTTGAAAGGATCATGGGTCAGAAATCCTAACTTTTCAAATATGTGACTGGCAAGACCCTGCAGGGGGCTGTTAGCCTGCTAGGACGCCTTTCTTGCTTGCATTCATTCAACAATAAGAGTAAAAGAAAATAAAGGAGCAATAGTAGACCAAATATTTGTCATCTTAGATATGCAAAAAAATTAATCTAAAAATTTTCTACAATAGATTAACAATTGCTTTTTTAGAAAAAATATTTACTTTGTTCTTTCTAACATAGAGGTTAAGGTAATAATATTTTTAGATGTTTAATTCCAGGGCTGTATTCATGTTTTGGTTTTTGTTTGGTTTTGATTTATTCTATTTTGTTTTGTTTTTGTAGGATAGCTATTAGGTCATGGATGTGGAAAAATCTTTATTTTCTTTCTCAGTAAAAAAAAAATCTCATTAAAGCCATAAAAGAAAGAGCAATGGGGAGCCTGGGTAGCTCAGTTGGTTGAGTGCCTGACTCTTGATTTTGGCTCAGGTCATGGTCTCAGGGTCACGAGACTGAGCCCTGGGTCAGGCTCCATGTTCAGCGTGGAGTCTGTTGGAGTTTATCTCTCTCTTCCCGCTCCCCCCTCCAAAATAAATAAAATCTTAAAAAAAAAGAGGCTACTAAATTGACATTGTCTTAGAGAAGAGGAGCAGAGAATTGGCTTGGTGTTTGTTAATTTTAAGAGAAAGATAACCACCCAAAACATTCATGTTTCAGTTTAAGAACAAAAATTTAAAGATATTTCAATTGTACAAATAAAGATACACAAAAAGTAAAAAGGGGAAAAAAGATGACAAAAAGAAAGGGAAATAAAAGGAAAATAAAATAGATGAACATACAGGAAGATAAAGAGTAAAATGAGTGCTCTGTCCATCGAAAAACCCATGTTGCCAAATATGCAGATACAAATAGACAGACATAAAGTTCCTTATAAATATGTCAAAAGCTAACCCATGGAGAGCCATGTAGAATAAACAAACATACATTCATAGACACATACTCAAACATACAAAAAAAAATTAAGACAAAACTCTAAAAACTAATACAGAGTCCTATATGCTGTCAGATACAGAGAGAGACAGATTATTTTGCTAATTGAGGAATTAAATAGCTCATGAATTCTTATTGCTATGCTATTACATCTATGCTTTAAATTCTGCTGAAATAATTATTACATTTTTTTTCTAAGAAAAATATACAGACCTTTGGAGAAAAATTGTTTCTAGTATGGTTTCTGTTAAAAGTTGTCCTCATTAGCAAGCTTGCAACACTGCTAGGGGCAAATCCAGATGGCTTTTTGGAGTCATATATGTTGGTGGAGTTATTTCTTGACAGGAGGAAAGTGCTGTGTTTCTGTAACATAAATATAATTTTGAAGTATTGAAAATATGAAATAAAATCATGCAAACTAAAGAGAAGCTTTAACTGTAGCAAGACAACCGTTGCCATATATGGAGACAGTGCTGCCTTATGGAATGAGGGTACTAGACAGACTTAAAGCAAGGCTCCTTACATACATATAATCTTCAAGGTTGAAAGAACGAACCAGGACATGGACACAATGACTTTGAGTACAATCACAAAAAGGGTGGTTTTTTTTTCCTCATTAAGGATATAAGTTATGGAAAAATAAAGAATAGTGTACAAACGGATCTAGTCCTCAGGAAGAAAGTGAAAAAAGGAGCTAGGGCATCTCTCCTCTGAGACAAGAAGGGGGGGAAGGACATGATGCATAAGGTAAGTTCCAAATGTACGCTGTACAAATTTCCCCTGCATTTGTTCTCTTTAAACATATTTCCATATGTTTAAATTTTGGAGTTTTAATAACAATTTTTATTTAAAATATTGTAATCTTTGTGTCAGATGTTTTGTTTATGATTCTGTGTTCTCCCCCACTCCTTCTTATATGAGATGGATCCCATATAAATCACCAAGAGATCATTTCAGATTGGAACAAACACATATTTCTTTCCCTGGCCCCTACCAAGTCATGTTGTATTCTTTTTAACTCATCCTTTCCTATCTGTCACATACTCACATGTCATGACCCAAGTAACATACATTTCCATATAGAGTCCCTAGTCTGGGCACTGAATGCAACTTAAATATTCATCTGGCTTCTCCAGAATTTTGCACTTTTCATCTAAATTATCTTACGTCATCTCATGAAACAATCTACTCATAATTAAACATTTTTTGGCTGTAGAATTTTATGAATGTTTATCCCCATTTGTTTCATAATAAATAATGAAAATATAGCTTATTATTATATATACTGTAATCAGTGAACATTTAACTTTTATAAGTCTCATTTCAAATGTCCTAACAAAAAAATGCCAAGTGCTTTAACTTTTGTACAGAAGTGGTATATAGTTTTAATATCACAGAGTCATTCTGAGTAATTAGTCATGGTTGCCTTAAAAGCAACATTGAGGGAGATTATGATGCTTTATGTAGGCTAACTGGCGATCGAGGACAATTAAAAATGCCTACCTGTGGGAATGGCAGAGTTGTAGCATTGGCAAGGCAGATTAGCCATTCAGTCTTATTTGTAAGTGATAGCCAGACATAAGATATATGGGTACAGTATTAAGCTAACCATTTATTAACCAACAACCATTTTTTTTTAGATCTGAATAAAGCATCCCAACTAGTTAGAGACAGTGAAATGTATCTCCATGAAAGTGCCTAATTCAAGTGTGGAAGCTGCCAAGTAAAAGTTTTATGTTTATGATGTTCTAAAATAGACTAGTTGTTCCAATTCCTAGCTACACATTAACATCACCTAGGGAGATAAAAAAAAAAAAATACCAGTGCCCAAGCCCCATCTCAGACTAATAAAACAAGAATTTTTCTGGGGAGGGCCTGGGCATGATCAGTATTTTTAAAATATCTTCCCAGGTGTTTCTGATGCATTATGATGCAGTAAGGGATAAATGCATGTTTTTCCCCCTGCCTTGATTCTGCATAACACCTCTAGAGCCTTCTGGATCTCAGAACATCCTTTCAACTGCTCTAAAAGGAACATCAAACGACTTGAAACTTTAAGCAAAAGACTTCTTGTAGGTGTTTGTTTTATTAAAGGGATTTATAAAAGTTCTCCTTGCCATTAAGTTTTCTCTATATTCAAGAAAAGAAAATTTAAAGCACAAAGAAACAATAATAATGAACCAAATGCATAATTTCAAATAACATTAATCTTAGAATTCTACTTCCCTTTCCCCTCACCTTCCCTCATGGACTACAGCTGATTGTTAAAAGGAAAATCTGATGTTATGCCATTCTAACCGTTGCTGAAAACTAGAGGATAAAGGTACACAAATGGGCACATGCGTGTATGAACACACACACACACACACACACACACACACAGACCTTTAGCTTCCGTAGACATTTGGAAGTTGTCAGCAATAGCATAATGACAGTCCTAATTATTAAAATTACTCTTGTGTGGTGAGTGCTTTAGAAAAAGATTTCAACAGGCATGCAATATGTTAACTGCACCATGGTGTTTTTCCTTTCTTTTAAAATGAAATTCTTAGGACTATTCCACTGGCTTTCATCAAAACACCTCTCGTCATCCCAGTGACATGTACCCTCTCACACATTCCAAAGGAATTACCAATGAATTCTGATTTCATAAGAATTCTAATGCTCTAAAAATATATATATTTTATTATTCAGTTTGGTCAAGAGATTTCCCTACAAATGCATCTACAAAACCTACTATTGTCACAATTTCTCACATTTTTTAAGTATATAATCACATTTTTACCAATTCCCAAATTCTTTACAGTATCACAAAGATGCTGTGATAAAAATATTATAAATTTGAAAACTCTTCACATATTTTATTTTAGGTCTCAAATAGGGCTAGTCCTTGATCTTTAAGAAAGAATTTCATATCCTCTATTATAATATGGATGTGTAAATACTTAACTGTTTTAAGCATTACAAGTCAAAATATCACCGGGTCTAACACAAGCCTTCATGGATCATAGGAGATGTCTGATAGGCAAGAGCTATAGTGTGGAAAAGAACAAGGTCCCCTTTATATTGCTTCAGGGAGAACCAGGACCAATGGGCAGCAGTTACATGGAAGCAAATTTGAGATCAGTATAAAATAGAATGAATGAGCAGATCTGAATGAAAATGTGCCACCTTGTATAGCATGCCTATTATACTTATAGTTGGCTGTTGGTATGTCCAATGTGGGAATTCTCCATTTTTTAAAAATAATAGAGCTACAAGTGGGAGATGATACAAAGCTGGTAAGTTCTTGACTTGCTCCCTATCTCATGGAGGAAGTATCAAACATTCCTTCTCAGACACAACTAAGCACCAGCCCAAGTAGAAGCACTCTTGTTTCTCTGAACGACAGACTGCCTTCTGAACCAAGCCAGGAGGGGTAATTAAATATTTGGGTTTTTAAATGCCTACCCTTCCAGCTCTCAGGCAACCTTCTGTTGGAGCCAGATAACCAAGAATAAAGTACATGCTCAAATCTTTATCTCAGAGCACAGAGGCAGTAACAAAGCAAACATTAAATACTAACAAATGTGGCTATTTATTGTGTAAATAAACTAAACTGCCTCCCTATTTTTCTGTCATCACATTTTCCCTGTGCTTCAATCAGTGAAGTATGTAAATGAAAGGCAGGCTTTTTTTAGTTAAAAAAAAAAAGAGAGATTCTGTAATCTGTGCCTAGTAATCTTAAATAATGTCACTTAGTTTTGATCCTGTTTGCAAGAAAAAATATTTGAGATAAAGGACATTGAATAATTTATGTAATATTTAATAATGCAGTAAACTGGGGAGAATTCAGAAAGACGCTCGTGGTGCTCTACATTATTTTCATGCCATATTATTCCATATGTACCATATACTAAAATCTGTTAGCAAGGGCAGTTAAACAGGAGAAATCCTACCTAATCTGCAAATATAGCAAACAAACAAACAAAAAAGCTGCTTTTATTTTGAATGGTAACATTACAGCTTTTTAATCAAGCAATTTGAATTGCCAAGAACTTTTCTTGAAGTAAATTAATGGGTTAGATTTACAGTTATGTTGCCTTAAACTAACCATTGTTCCCTCTATATCCAGAAGCTGCATGTAAGGAGTAAATATGTGAAGGGTGATAAATGTCTAGGATTCAGTGATATGGTATAGCAAGTGTCTCAGGAGAAAAGAAGCATGGTGCCTGAGTGGCTCAGTCGTTAAGCCTCTGCCTTTGGCTTGGGTCATGGTCCCGGGGTCCTGGGATCGAGTCCCGCATCGGGCTCCCCGCTCCATGGGGAGTCTGCTTCTCCCTCTCCCACTCCCCCTGCTTGTGTTCCCTCCTCTCTCGCTCTGTCTCTCTCTGTCAAATAAATAAAATCTTTAAATAAATAAATAGTTTTCATACAGCCTCAAAGCTATAACAATGTATTACTGATCTCTGTCTCTTAATTTTAATGCTATCTTGATCTGGTTATCTGAGGTTTGAGAATACTAGTGGGGCTCCTTATCTCAGCTGTGTGCTGAACTCAAGCTTGTGAGTCTATAGAGAACAATCTGATTCACTAGGAAGATGCAAAAGCTATAAACAAAGTGCAAATGCAAGTGGCATTTTCTTGAATTCCTCTGAGTTCCATTCCTCTGTGGCTGGCTCAAGCCTATGTCACCCTATTTCATCCAAGCCTTCTGGAGAGCAACAAGACTAACTTTGGCTTCTGTGTTTCTGAATTTTGGTATAGATTCACATTTAGGCATCTCAACAGAACTTAAGGTCTAATGGGAAAATGTTCCCCTCCTAGGTCATCATACCTGCTGGGGTGGTTCACTTCAGGCTATAAGATAAAGGAAACATTATACCTCCAGGATCTGGAGTTAGGGCTTGTAAAGCAAGCTGTATACATTAGTGTGTCTCTTGAAGTCAGATGACCTTTGCAAGGAACCATGACCAGAGCACCTCAAACGTCTGTGAGGACTAAGTGAGTCTATGCATTATCATCTGAAAGTTTAGAACAGTGGATGTTGGGCAAATGTTGGTTTCTTGATACCTTTCCCACTCCTTCTCCACTTTCATTATTTCATTTAAAAGAGCACACTAGTCTTATTTAGGTAATATTATTCTTAATTTACAAATGGGAAAAGGGAAAATCAGAAATGTTAATAAAATTTCCCCAAATTATACCATGATGGACATCAGAATCAGTTTTTACCCAAATCAATCTGATTCCAGCACACCACTATATTTCTAATAAAATATGACGCCATCCTTACTGTGTTTACTCTGTAGACGACTTCAAAAGAATAGGAAGACACTTCACATGATGCTAAACTCCTACTATAATGGTATCTTGAGCTGATTTTCCTTATCAATTTCATCTTTTTACTCTAGACTGGGAATTACAAATCCTATTCCATTTTCAAAGAAGAATGTTGTAATGTTGTTGCTGGATTTTTTTCACACCAGTAAATGAAATGATTGTGAAAAATTTAGAGAAAGAGAGAAAACAATTAACACTATCCATAATTCTACCATTAAATAACTGCTGTTACATGGCCTTTGTTGCTTTTACATGGGTATGAATTCAAGGATTTATGTATTTTTTAATAAAATTAAGATCATACTAGACACTTTTTGGAAGGTACATATGACTTTTTTTCTTTAAGATTTTATTTATTTATTTATTGAGAGAGAGAGGGAGAGCCCTGAGAAGCAGAGGAAGAGAGAGAGAGAGAATGTCAAGCAGACTCCATGTTGAGCACAGAGACCACCAACACAGTGCTCCATCTCACAACCCTGAGACCATGACCTGAGCTGAAATCAAGAGTCAGACGCTCAACCGACTGAGCCACCCAGGCACCCCACATGACTTTTTCTTTTAAAAACTCAACTAAAAATCTTTGAACACAATTTCAATAAATCCATTGTTTCCAGTTATATAGAAATTACATAATTTATTTATATAATCCCTAATTGGGTCTCTGTGTTGGTCATTTCTATTTGAATACTCTATTAACTGCCATTTACTATGTGTTTATCATCTTGTTTAATCCTCTTAATTTTACAGTTATTTCATTGAATATCTGCAACTTCACCAAGAGACAGGCATTTAAAATATTTTCTATTCTAAATATAAGGAAACAGAATCCAGAATCTATAATGCTCTGCCTTTAAAAAATCCTACTTTTAAAAATCTCTGTAGATATTTTATGGATATTTCTGATTTTCTTAAGCTATAGTACTCAAAACAAATTTACAAATAGTTTTCTCCATACATTGCACTTTTACTAGAAGATTGAAAGTAACTGTGGCCTTGAACTGTCTTATTATTTATAATTTTAAAATATTTTATTAAATGAGAGACAAAATTTCTACCTTAGTATTGTATTTAGGTTCTTGCCTTTGATTATCAGTGATAAACATTTCATAAATCTACTGGCCATTTGTCTTTATTCCTCTGTTGATAACGTATTTACGTTAACCATTTTTCTTCTAAAAAAGTTATCTTTTCTTATTGATCTTATAATTTTCTTACAAATTAGTTTTATTAGGCATTTGTCATATATGTTGCAAATATTTGTCACTCCTATGTGGGGGGTTTAGGATTATCAATTAATCACATTTCTTATCCCTTATGTAACATATACATAAAAATGTTTTTCATATCAATATTTATTTTGAAAAATGTTAAATCCACTGAGAGTTTTAAAAAAGATCTGAAAACACAGAAAAATCTAAGTGATTGGGGCACCTGGGTGGCTCAGTCATTAAGCGTCTGCCTTTGGCTCAGGTCATGATCCCAGGGTCCTGGGATCGAGCCCCGCATCGGGCTCCCTGCTTGGCAGGAGGCCTGCTTCTCCCTTTCCCACTCCCCCTGCTTGTATTCCCTCTCTCGCTGTGTCTCTCTCTGTCAAATAAATAAATAAAATCTTTAAAAAAAAATCTAAATGATTTACCAGCTGTTAACATTCTGCTATACCTACTTTCTATCTATCCATCTCTCTCTCTCTCTCTCTCTCTCTCTCTCTCTCTCTCTCTTTGCGTGCCCATGCGCGCGCGCGCGCACACACACACACACACACACACACACACGTCTTTTGTCAAACTTTCCAAAGTAGGTTGCAGACATCATTAAATTTCACCCCTAAATATTTCAGCATGTTTCTCCCAAAAAGTGGAACATTTTTTCCTATGAAACCACATCATCATTACCACCCCAAAAAAGTTAAAATAGTGTTATCCAATATCCATACACAAATATTCTCAATTATCTTAAAATATGTTTTCAAAATCCAGTGGTTCATAGCATTTGACTATTATGTCTCTTTAGTTCCCTCAATCTACAAGAACTATATGCTCCTTCCTTGGTCATTTGTGATATTAACTACTCGAATAGTCCAGGCCAGGCAACCTGCAGAACATCCCACTTTCTAGATATATCTAACTGTTTTCCCATCATTAAGTTTAGATTGAACATATCTGACAAGAGCATATCTAGATTAAGCATATTTCCCAATGCATTAGATCATTAGTCAGTGCCTGCTAAATTAAATTAAGGTCACACAAGGCAAATTAGGATTAATACACTATCAGCTTTATTACCCAAAAGATTCCCCAAGAGACGAGATTAAGAAATAATACCTGAAAGTTTTTAAGAAACTACATCTTAAAGGTTCTCATCACAAACAAGAACTGATAACTATTCAACATAATGGACATGTTAGCTAACACTACAATGGTAATCATATTGCAATATATAAGTGTATCAAATCAACATGTTATACACCTTAAAGTTACACAATGTTATATGTTGATTGTATCACAATAAAAAATATTAATTTAAATTAAAGTGTATTTTTTAAAAAGTGTAACTTAGACCAAAAGCCAAAATAGGGATACCTACTTTTCTACCCATTGAAAAGTACCAGTTTACTCCATCCATCCTACCATAGGTGGCTGAAAAATGACAAACCATGTACTCTGATCCCCACCTTCAGCCATATAGATTTCATAAATTTACAACTGAAAAAGCAGATTTGTATACTGGAATTGTGCTAAGCATACTTAAATATTTTCCAATAACTGAAACTTACCACAAAACAGAAATAAAGACAATGTGTTCCTCTAAGGAGAGAGAGATAAAGACCATGTCATAAGATAAGCAAGTATCCTTGATCCAATCATAAACATAAGGTGAGTCTTTTCCTCTAGGAGAGAAATAAATGTCCAGAAGGATGATCTGAATGCCATCCAATTCTAGGGAATGAGCAAGAGAAGTTCCCCCTTAGAGAAGGTAAGAAGAACTGACTCCACAACATAATGAACTGTTGCTCTTTAATTTTATTCACAATGGATTCTTAAAGGAAACACACACAGAAATCCACAGGTTATCCATTCTATACAGTCAAAGTGATCAATATACTATTTATGATTTCCTTTTTCTTAATTCTGATAAAACAATTACTCATCCAAAGATAAAATGAATATTTGTCATCTAATTGTTAATGACTAATTTTTTCATACCAAATTCTTTATTTCAAGTTTATTTTTATATGCAGGACAGATTATAACTACCCTTTCTCTTGGGGTATTCTAACAGTGTTGTCAAATAGAAATGTATGCAAGTCACACATATAAGCTCAAACTTTCTAATCACCACACTAAAAATTTAAAGAGGAACTTGTTAAAATGATTTTAATAATGAAGCAACAGAAAAAGAAATCAGAAATTGATCCCATTTGCAACTGCACCCAATAAAATAAGATACTTAGGAATAAACCTAACTAAAGAAGTAAAAGATCTGTACTCTGAAAACTACAGAACACTTACGAAAGAAACTGAAGAGGACACAAAGAAATTGAAAAGCATTCCGTGTTCATGGACTGGAAGAACAAACATTGTTAAAACGTCTACACTACCTGGGGCACCTGGGTGGCTCAGTAGGTTAAGCCTCCAAGTCTTGATTTCGGCTCAGGTCAAGATCTAGGGCTGGTCAGATAGAGCCCCAAGTCAGGCTCCATGCTCAGCATGGAGTCTGCTTCTCTCCTTCTCCCTCTCCCTCTGCCCCTCCCCCACCCTGCTGTCTCATTCCCTCTCTCTCTCTTTCTCTAAAATGAATAAATACATCTTTAAAAGAAAAGTCTATACTACCCAAAGCAATCCACATAATTAATGCAACCCCTATCAAAATACCACCATACCACCAGCATTTTTCACAGAGCTAGAACAAAAATCCTAAAATTTGTGTGGAACCATAAAAGACTCTGAATAGCCAAAGAAATTCTGAAGAAGAAAAACAAAACTGGAAGTATCACAATTCCAGATTTCAAACTATATTACAAAGCTATAGTCATTAAGACTACATGGTACTAGCACAAAAACAGACACATAAATCAATGAAACAGAATACAGAACCCAGAAATGGACCCTCAACTCTATGATCAACTAATCTTCAACAAAGCAGGAAGGAATACCCAATGGAAAAAAGACAGTCTCTTCAACAAATGGCATTGGGAAAACTGGACAGCAACATTCAGAAGAGTGAAACTGGACCACTTTCTTATACCATACACAAAAATAAACTCAAAATAGATGAAAGACCTAAATGTGAGACAGGAAACCATCAAAATCCTAGAGAACAACACAGGCAAAAACCTCTTTGACCTCAGCCATAGCAACTTCTTACTAGACACATCACCAAAGGCAAAGGAAACAAAAGCAAAAATAAATTTCATCAAGATAAAAAGCTTCTGCACAAAGAAGAAAACAATCAACAAAATTAAAAGGCAGCCTATGGAATGGGAAAAGATATTTGCAAATGATATACCTGATAAAGGGCTAGTCTCCAAAATCTATAAAGAACTTATCAAACTCAACACCCAAAAAACAAATAATCCAGTTAAGAACGGGGTGTCTGGGTGGCTCAGTCAGTTAAGCAACTGCCCTCGGTTCAGGACATGATCCCAGGGTCCTGGGATTGAGTCCGGCATCGGGCTCCTTGTTCAGAGGGGAGCCTACTTCTCCCTCTGCCTGTTGGTCCCCCTGCTTGTGCTCTCTCTCTCTGACAAATAAATAAATAAAATCTTTAAAAAAGAAAAGAAAGAAATGGGCAGAAGACATGAATAGACACTTTTCCAAAGAAGACATCCAGTTGACTAACAAACACACGAAAAGAGGCTCAACATCACTCATCAACAGGGAAATACAAATCAAAACCACAGTGAGATATCACCTCACTCCTGTCAGAATGGCTAAAATTAACAACACAAGAAACAACAGGTTGGCCAAGATGTGGAGAAAGGGGAACCCTCTTTCACTGTTGGTGGGAATGCAACCTGGGGCAGCCACTCTGGGGAGAACAGTATGGAGGTTCCTCAAAAAGTTAAAAATAGAACTACCCTACCATCCAGCAATTGCACTACTAGGTATTTACCCAAAGGATACAAAAATACAGATTTGAAGGGGTAAGGCACCCCTATGTTTATAATAGCATTATCAACAATAGTGAAACTACACAGAGAGTCCAAATGTCCATCTACTGATGAATGGATAAAGAAGATGTTGTATATGTATGCATTGAAATATTACTCAGCCATCAGAAAATGAAATCTTGCCATTTGCAATGATGTGGATAGAGCTAGAGTATATTATGCTAAGTGAAATAAGTCAGTTAGAGAAAAGCAAATACCATATGATCTCACTCATATGTGGAATTTAAGAAAGAAAACAGATGAACATATGGAAAAAGGTGGGGGGGAGGAGAGAGGGAAACAAACAATAAGAGACTCTTTTTTTTTTTTAAAGAACAATTTGGATATTATGTATTCTTTTTTTTTAAGTTTTTTTTTATTTATTTGAGAGAGAGAGAATGAGAGATAGAGAGCACGAGAGGGAAGAGGGTCAGAGGGAGAAGCAGACTCCCTGCTGAGCAGGGAGCCCGATGTGGGACTCGATCCCGGGACTCCAGGATCATGACCTGAGCTGAAGGCAGTCGCTTAACCAACTGAGCCACCCAGGCACCCCAATAAGAGACTCTTAACAAAAGAGAACAAACTGAGGATTGATAGAGGGAAGTAGGTGGGGGATGGGCTAGATGAGTGATGGGTATTAAGGAGGGCACTTGTTGTGATGAGCACTGGGTGTTGTATGTGAGTAATGAATCACTGAATTCTACTCCAGAAACCAATATTGCACTGTATGTTAACTAAAATTTAAATTAAAAAATAAATACATTAAAATTAAAATAATAATATACTTTATTTAACCCAATCTTTCTAAAATATGGTCAGATCACCTGGGTGACATAGTTGCTTAAGCATCTAACTCTTGGTTCCGACTCAGGTCATGATCTCAAGGTCAAGAGATCAAGCCCTACTTCAGACTTCATGCTCAGCACAGTCTGCTTATGACTCTCTTTCCCTCTCCCTCTGTCCCTCCTCCCCCCAAATAAATAAACTGTTAAAATGAATAAAATAAAATAACAAAATATGGTCATTTCAACATTTAACTGATTTGAAATAAATTTTTAACAAAATATTTTACATTCTTTTTTCATGCTGTTAAAGTACCCAGAGTAGGCCCAACATGGAGCTGCTCATGCTAAGCTCCTCATCAGCAAATTAAAATTTAACAAAATTTCTATGATTAGCTCTCGGAAAAGGAAGGCCTAAGTCAACCAGCCAGCACGTGCTCACTCAACACAAATTACCTGACTAACTTCAAGACTTCCCTTTGCCCCAAATAAGTACATGCCCAGTATAACTTCCTCGTTTCTGGCTTACTTCGGTCTCTAAAACCCTCTCAGTTTGTTCAGGTCTTTGAAGCGCCTCTCTTTTCTAGAAATGCTTCCCAATTCATAAATCACTAAATAAAAGCCAACTAGATCTGAAATTTTCTTTTAATAAGACCAAATATTTGAAATCTGGAATGTATTATACACTCACAAAACATCTCTTTCCAGACACTATATATCCATCAGCAATATTTAGTACTTAGATTTAATAAAATACGGTTGAAAAAGAAGATTCACATACCCAAGTTTTCCAAACAAAATAATATTTCACTAAGTGAATCAAATATCAATTTTGATATTAGAATTAAATTAATTAAAATCAAATAAAATTAAAAATTCAGTTTATTAATCACACAATCCACATTTCAAGTTCTTAATAGTTACATGGGCTTAGATGCAAACAAGGCAGTCTAGAGAAGCCATATCTGCTTAGTGGCTGGGTAGAGAGTCAACTTAATGAATCTCTTTAGTTTATTGCTTACAATAAACTTAGCTTAATAAAACTCATAGGAGGCTGATAAAAACTTAATCATTTAGGGGAAACAAGGTAGACATCATGATGATAGATGATAGATAGATGATAGATAGATGACAGATAGATGATAGATGATAGATAGACAGATAGATAGATAGATAAACAGACAGACTAAAATGTGTGGTAAATTTCATGTCACTTGTAGACCTTACAAAATATCTGGAATTAGAGAAAGCAAGATGGCTTACTTTTGCTTCAAAGCTAGGAGAAAGTTGAGATTTGTTCTAAGCCCCACACAAAAAACAAACAAAAAAACACAACTACACCTTAAAACACATTTTAAATCTGACCTCATTCTTTGGTTTTCCTAATTAGTTTTAATAAAAAGAAAATTTTCATCCTAATTATGATAAAAAGTTATCTTTCTCATTCATTTAAAAATGAGCAATAAATATAAATATAAAATATAAATATATTTGATTACATATATAAGGAAATTTGCAGTAAATAATTTAAGGTAACAAAAACCTGTTTTCTAATACTATATCACAAACATTTATAATTTTAAAAACTAATATGTCTTGTTTAATCAGCAGTTAAAATGGAAAATAGCTTTGGGGCACCTGGGTGGCCCTGTCGTTAAGCGTCTGCCTTTGGCTCAGGTCATGATCCTGGGGTCCTGGGACTGAGCCCCACATCGGGCTCCCTGCTCCGCGAGAAGCCTGCTTCTCCCTCTCCCGCTCCCCCTGCTTGTGTTCCCTCTCTCACTGTGTCTCTCTCTCAGATAAATAAATAAAAAATCTTTTTAAAAAATGGAAAATAGCTTTTTTTTAAGACAACATGAACATGAACATTTTACTCCACTGCTATTTGTTTTGCTCCATCTCTCTGAACACAACAGAAGTATTTTATATATGAGTAATCTTGGGCATCAAAGTCAAGTGTTTATCACCAAAATTCATACAATAAGCCACCACTTGCTAAGAACTCACTGTGAATTTGACTTCTTGTCCATGAAACCAAGAAGTAATCAAATGGTAGCATTTGACAATAATTAAATTCATACTTAGATTTCACATCCCCCAATGGAGATGGGAGACTAGAAATCAGAATAAAATGAGTAAACTTATAGGAAACAATTTATATTTAACCAGAAAAGACAAGTTTCAGAGGTAATAACCAATATCTATAATCTCATGAAAAATCTTTTTGAAGACTGAACAGCGGTCAATTAAATCGCCAAAAAAGACAAGTTCTTTAAAGGAGTTTAGTGGCAGGAGAGTTTCATGAATGGTCCAATGGTTCACACTGCAACAAATCAAAGAAGGAAGGCTTGGGCTTCAGCAACTAGAGATCATTATAAATGTCAGATTCCTGGTGATCTCAAGTATGGGTCTGATTTTCAAATACCTCCATTGATTTCTGCATGTGCTGCAAAGGAACAGACCATTTTCATTTATAGGCGTAATTCACTATAAAAGAAAACCCTCCCAATTTTGGAAATATGTGGGGGTGGGTCATCTTCAGGATATTCTAAATTTTGCAATCTGACTAAAGTTACTGCCCAAGTGCAGTTTTCATGATTCCATTTACAGAACCTTTTTTTATTTGTTTGGAGATCAGTGAACTACATTTTTCCATGAAATAAAATGAACACCCGTATGTTTTGGCTCATTTTGTGGCAAAATTTGGATTCTTTCTCAAGAAGACTTCGGAGTTTGATTTATTGACTTAGTCCAGATAGGATTTAACTACTCTTGGGTGAAAGGCTTCTTGTGACACACAATAGTCCTAATTCAGGCTGAGATAATGGCCCTAAGACAGCTAAAAATACATCACCCTGATGCATTTGTTATGAAAGTTGGATATTATCAGCGCTTGTATAACTGTTCCTGTAGTAAAGGATGACTTGAATTTTTATTGTTTCATTTTATAGGTGACCAATAAAATGAATAATATACATCCCATTATACAATTAAAGACAAGACCACTGACTTTACTAGAAAATAGAACAAAAATAGAAATATGAACAAAGAGCCCAAAGGAAACAAAACAAAATGATCCTGTAACTAAATAACTTGCTCCTTAAATTATATTCAGCTTATGTATAGCATCATGCATGTGTGCTACAATTTGTCCTAAGAATAATTTTTATCACTTCATTCTGCTACATAAGCTAGTTTTTTTTTCTATTTGCCTCACTGTAGTGTAAGTGCCTGACAGTTTTGATTATAAGTACTTGACATTAAACTGTTGATTGCCAAGAGTTCTACTTCAAAGTCATCCACCTCAAATAAACATACTGCCAGCTACACAATGAGATAAAGAGCCAGGCGGCCCCACTTATGAAGTTCCCCTTTTAGAAAGCTTTGGGTGACCTAGATACCTGCCTGCTAGAGTGACACTTGCTTTTCATTTCAGATGCCTTAATTCCTGCTATTATGTTTTAAATTCACCAATGAAGAGTAAACCCAAAAAACCCCAGGAACCCTTCCCTTGACCACAATAAAGACAGAACTCCAGATCCTTGAGCTTGATCTCTCTCTCTCTCTCTCTCTCTCTCTGTACCTGACACCTTGCTGTGAGGCCATGAACATGCCATGTACCCTGCAGGATTTCTGAGTAATAAACCTTGTTTTATCAAAGTTCTCTGATGGTTGGTGCTGAAGCGTGTCTTGCAGTAAGGAGAATCACAAGAACCAGTCCAACCACACCACTGACTCTGGTCAGAGAAACGTCAGTGGGGCTCACCACAAATCATAAGGGCCCAGGATAGTGCCCCGGGCATTCCTAGCCAATAGTATCACTATTTTCTTTTTCTTTTCAAAGTTTTGTTTAAATTCTAGTTAGTTAATATATAGTGTAATATTGGTTTCAGGAGTAGAATTTAGTGATTCATCACTTACATATAACACCCAGTACTCATCACAAGAAGTGTTGTCACTATTGATAGGCTGAGACCAACACAAAACACTCACTTTCTAAAATTTGGTATTGAGAGCATTTAGAAAATACATTCTAATGTTTTGACTAAAGTTTTCATTTGTACCCGGTCACCTAGACATTTTTCCCCCAATTCCTGAAATGAGAGAAAGAAATCATTTTCATTTGTAATAGAGACAACTGATTTAGCAGGGAACAACACGTTGCTTTAGCCAATCCTGATTCTGGGTAACTAATCTGCATAGCTAGTTAATTTCTAGAAGCAGCCTCTTCTGATTTCTCAGAAAATGAGGGGAAGCCTGGATTGGAAGAGAAAGAACAGGAGGGAAAAAGAGGAAAATACAGAAATAGAGTGGATAACTGCTCAGGCATGGCTAATCAGAAAGGACACTCCATGCATATTATGGACCCATTGTGATAATAAAATTGGAATAAAATTGCCTACCCAAACCTCTTGAGACACTGTGCCTCTTTAATTTTTAAAGTTATGAAGACACTTGACACAGAAGGGGATCAATTATCATGAGTTTGCGTGCAAATACTTACTTAAGCAAGGCAGTGGGTCAGAGTCAGTAGGAAAATTGCAGGCTTACAGCCACGTAATGGCAACTAATTACACTATTCCAGGGCCCCTTTCCAATGGTCTCAGTTGGCAGTAATGATCATGGCTGATTTATTCTGAATCACTTTCAGGGGTCTGAAGTTATGATAAATTTATATATTTGCTAATGAAAACTTGTTCTGATAATGAATCCACCAAAACAATAAAACAAAAAAGGAATCCTCCTGTTAACTTGGTAGGTGCTCAAATCTTTGAGGGGAACAGTTTGGCATATTTTAATGATGGAATAGAAGCCTCTGATACAGTATATTGGCAGCTCCTAGTTCACAGGAAACCCTCTTACATTGGGCAACCTTGAACATATACATTTTGGGAGATAAGAATTTAGACTGTCGCCCTGTATGGAACATTAATAGAGTGTTTTATTTCATATAAAATAAAGTGGATAAGGTGCTTTTCTTTGTGGTAATAATAGTTTTAAGGGCCTGTTCAGGCACTGACTTGGTTCCAGATTATCAAGGTAAATTCAAATTTTTGTTATTCTATAAGATTAATCAGCTGATTGAGGTAGAAAAGTCTTAACACTTCTTTTTTGTTCCATCTCCACAAAATCTTGAGAGATTACCATTCCATAAGGCCAAGTCCGAGGGGGGAGAAAAGAAAAAAAAAACAACAAATTGGTCTGATAGACAAGAAAACTGAACTTTATTACTGAGTTCCATTAAATGAGCAGTCCGACTTGCTGTGAACAATAAAAATAAGCAACCTCCATGTATTGTCTTTATTTCTTTAAGGAAAAACTTAATCTCTCTAACCCCATTGTCTATGTGAAAACTATCTAAGTAGACACGACTTTTTTTCTATTTCTTATCTCTTAACAATGTGCCCATTAAGAAGTGAATTTAGTACTGGTGAATAAATTGCTTTTTCTTTCTGTTCTACTGAATGTACTGCTTTAATGTATATTTAAAAATTAATACATTACATATAAAAGTAAATCCATTCCATGGTATTTCTCTGAATCTCTTCCAAAGGGTATCACCTTTACAGTAAATAATCTTTGCTTATGAAAAAAAAAAAGCTCTAAGCCATTAAAAAAATATATATATATGTTCTCAGCCTGCAGAGCCACCTGTGTCACCCGCACTGTGGGAGGGCATGATATGCTGATCTCCACCAGATGCGGTGACCATGTCACCAAAAACGAGAAAAGATTATTGTAAATACTACATAGACCACCAAGAAGCTGATCAAATTTTAATGTCACTTTGCTAGCTTGAATCTAGTAGCAGAATCTTGTTCTGTTTCAATCCTTAAAAACATAAAATATACATATTCACATGTTTAGCATAATAAACATTCCATGAAATGCATAAGTGTGCATTCAGAATCTCCCTTCCTTCTCCTAACTTTTCTAAAGTTTCGCTTTATTTCTTCCTGAAACTTATAATCTATTTGAATTAGAAGAAGAATGTTGGCACAACGCTGGGAAATACCTGGCTCAGCACTGAGTAAACGGTTCCACACTGGAGTCCTGGAATCCACACAGTGTGAGGAAGCAGGACTGAAAAGCTACCCCCCTCTGTTGATACATGGGTCAATAGGGTTAGGAGATGTAGTGGTTTTTCTTTCTTCCATTCTTTTTGTGGTCTGCTTGGGGGTGGGAGGCTATTAGCAGTGGAGAAGGAACTAACAGCATTACATGCTACAAAAAGCAATTGCCTGAGCAATTTTCCTAAGCCAGAGCCAAGGCAAAGCAAATGTAAAACTCCTGCTCGCTTCTCTGTCAGCCACATGAGAGTGGAGCTGCACGGTGATCTCCACAGGGCAAATTCCGTGACAGAAACTGAATTCTGTGGCCAATTGCATGGCGGCATGGGTCTGTCTCAAGTATGGAATTTAAATATTGTACACTATGTACAGTTTTTTTTCTTTTCTGGGGCTATCAAAGTAAAAACTTTAATAACACAGGTGTACTTGCTTGACTTCTTTGGAAGAAAATACCTTCCAGCTAAAAAAAAAAATACATAATACAAATGTTATTTGGAAATATTTCTATCATATTATGATTTGGTATTTTAATATCAAGTCCAATGAAACAGTGGCCAAAATTCCATCTTAAAATTGTTCAATCTTCTATCCAAAGCTAAATATGGATAAAATATTCCTTGAGATCTGACCATTCAATGTAGAGTGTCTCTTTGCCCCTTTTAGAATATCACATATTTCAAAAAACTATCTCTTCACGTCTAAAGAGATAACAGGCAAATGAAATGGAAAAGTTCAACTGCCAGCTAAATCTTCTATAGATAAATTTTAAAGAAACTGTTCTTCCCATATCCCATGCCCGAAAATATAAATTGTACTCATCCAATCTGAAGGTTCAAAGTACATATAATCAACGTGCATTAAATAAATAACTGCCTGCACTTAACTTTCTTCTTTTGCTTCTAGTTTTGGATAGAATTATACTGTTTAAATTTCAAATTCAAAGCTACGTAGTTATGAAAGCTATTTATTTTTTGTTTTTATATTGGTATTTTTATATCTTGAACCCATTTAGGCTTATTTTCTTCTTTTTAAATTTTTACATATAAAAAGTGATGATATTTTCATAAAGAAAAGTCTTCATATAAAGTCACAATAAAGCAAGGGCCAGAGTTAAGCCATCGATGAGACTGAAAAATTATATATTGCTTATTTTATGAAATTGTAGAATCGTAAAACCAGAAGATAATCTTAGAGATCATCTAATATAACTCTCCTCATTTTCTAGAAGAAAAAGAAAAAAATAATAAAAAAGTAAGGTTCAGAGGAAATAAATGTTTTGCTTATGACCACATGGCTAGTAGATGGCAAGGATGATACCAGACTACTTCATTCTTGAAATATTTTTAATCTACAAGCTCTTTAATAGAATAAAGATTAAAACAGGCAATTATAAGATATAGATAGATAGATGATAGATAGATTGATTGATAGGTAGATGATAGGTGATAGACAGATAGATAGATAGATAGATAGATAGATAGATAGATAGATAGATAAATGGGTGTTTAGGACCAACTAAACCAGGAAAGTGTGAAATAAAGGAAAAGTGCCTTAAAATGGCTGGTTTGGTCAGGGTCCCAACAGAAAACAGATGACACACTCAAACTGGGGTAGTTGTATAATACACGAAGTATTTACCAAGGTGTGGGTGGGCAGGGTATAAAGAAATCATAAAAGATATGGCCAGAGTCCAGGCTAGAAAATCTGAACCATTACTCTTCCTAGACCAAAACTGAGGAAGGGAGTATGGTTTCGGGAAGCCAAAGCAAGAGTCCTCCAGGGAGGACTGCTAGGGTGGGAGCTCTGACCTGCGGCCAAGGGACAGAGCCGACGGGAAGGGATTCCGCAGGGGAAAGCAGAGGACTGAACGCATTGAGCTTTCTTCTCGCCACCCTCTGATCTCTTGCAGCAGTCTCCTTGCAGTAAGCTACTAGAGGACAAGAGGGCCTCTCGTTATATTATCCGTGTAGGTCAGTCTCCCTAGACAGCGAGCAGAGTAGGAAGGGCAAAGTGAGGGTCTAAAAAAGTAAATGAAGGCATGCAGGTAAAAATGCGAACAAAGGAAGAAATGGCGGGCAGATAAAGAGCTAAAAGAAAAAAAGATCAATTTTAAAATTAGGAGCAAAAAAGTACTCAAGCAAGGGCAGAACAGTGTAGAATGAGAAAGTTGTACGGGATCATTTATGGATGGTAAATTCCGGTTTCTGGAGGAGAGGAAAGGAAGTGTAAATGGAGAGGAGGAGGGAAAGTTGAGGTCAAGAGAGAAAAGACTGAGGGTACAATGGGTATAAACATATAAAAGTTTAACGAAAAAAAATCCTTTTTTCACGTAAGCCTGTTCCAGTTGGGCCTGGGCTAGAGAGAAGTTTCTATTGGACTGCCCTGCTTTAACCGTTATGCAATGTTAAAAATGCAAGCTTCATGTGAACATTGAGAATTTCCAAATTACCTCAGTCTATGAAATTTGTTCACTCTATCTGAAATCCTTTTCTTCTCCTTGCTTGCATAAAAGACTCCTGCAGCATGTCACTTAGTATTAACTTATCTTTCTTTTTGTTTTTTTTTTTTAAAGATTTTACTTATTTGAGAGAGAGAGAAAGTGCCCGCGTGCATGCTGAAGGTAGGGGAGCAGCAAAAAAGGTGAGGGAGGAATCTCAAGCAGACTCTGCACTGAGCAGAGCGCCCGGGGCTCCATCTCACGACCCTGAGATCATGACCTGAGCCGAAACCAAGAGTCAGATGCTTAACCGACTGAGTCACCCAGGCGCCCCAACTTACCTAACTTTCTGAGCATTCCTCTGTATGCCTGTGCTGCCTCCATGCACTACCAGCCAGCCCCACACCCTTCCTGAATAGTCATCCATGTGCATCTCCCCCAGACTACCTTTTACAGATGCTATGCACATACTAAACCTATCCCTGGTCTACCATTTTCCTTCTGATATTGTTGTCTTGCTTCTGGTTATTTAGGATTTGATTTCTTCCACGGGTACCCTCAAGCTATATAGAAAACAAAGAAGAAAAATACACCAACTGTGTGGGACTTATCTCCCAATATTATCAAGAAAGAATAGAACTTGCTTCCCTTTGATGGAAGTTTCCATGTGTTTCTTGACCCCAACCACATATCCATAGCTCTTCTTTTCCTTTCACCAGCAAACAGCATTTCCCACTTTTTTCCAGATTTCTTTGCCACAGGATAGACTTTCTTTGCTAAGACATTTACCAAACTTAAAATGAAATACTTTGTGCTTATAATTTAATTTAGGATTATGCTGTCAGTGACCTAGAGTTTTTATTTTCTTTGAGATTTCATGGGCCCCTATAAGCCTTAGTTCCTGCATCTATAAAGGTAAATAATAATAGCTTCTTCCTTATAAGTTGTTAAAATGGTATGAGATAATCCATGTAAAGTGCTGATTACAGCACTGCAAATAATAAAAGCTCTTTAAATGTTAACTATTATTATTATTATTGCTCTCTAAATGGCTGTCCATAATGGGCCAATGATTTATTGTGAAGAATGGTAATGAAGCAAGCTAAGGGGTCAACTTTCTCTCCCAAGAATGAAGAGGAAAAGAACAATGCCGCCCCCATTAGAATCCCTTGGTATCAATGATTAAGATCATCTCTAATGACAAGCTAGTCTTCTTCTCAGAAATGGCACATATTTATCTCCATCAATCAGATTAGCCAGTCCAGAATAAAGTTACATTTTTTTCATGGTGACCTTATTTTTCCAGAGCTTGTGTTTAATGAATCATATGTGGGGCAGTCAATTTAATCTTGAAAAAAAAACTAATAGAAATATTGCTGGGTATAGTTCCAGACATATTTTGAAAATCTCTGAGAAAGAACTTTGTAAATGGATCATCAAATATATGATAGTACTAGAGAGACCCTTGTGCTATAAGAACACAGTCTAAGGAAGAATATAGGCCAGCTGCCTGAAATGAAAAATATGATCTGAGACTGAAATAGAATTAATGGAACCACATAAAACAACCCAAATTAAAACCACTACCAGATTATTCATGAGATGATGAGTATATATGGTGAAATAAAATATGATCCTTTATTTTTCAATTATTTGAAAATACAGAAAGTACAAAAAAGTAATCTAACAAATACCTTGTTCCCACTCTCAGATTAAACAAACATGCTTTCACATTTTCTTCGAGTAACTGTGGAAAGACATAAAATAGTGAAGTTTTGATCAAAGTCCTTTTTTTGTAGCCTAATTCAATCTATTCTGTGCCATCCCCACTGGATCCTGGACAAACTGAAATGTATCCTTTCGTCCAAGTTTTTATACTTTTCACATACAAATATATGATATGTTGTGAATGTCTACATACAACATATATTATTCTTATGTGTTTCAAATTTTTAATAACAGGCATCGTATTGTATGAGTTCTTAAGAGTTTGCCTTTTTCTTTCAATATTCTTCTCTTTATTTTCTTTATTTATTGTGACTGCTGAATGTAAAATTATCCACTTCTAATAATGGATATTTAGGGGTTTTTTCTAGTTTTTTTTCTACAAACAACAATGTCGCATTGAATACCCTTGTGCATATTTTCTTCTGCACATATGCAACAGTTTTTCTGAAGTAAATACAGCACTTAGAAGTGGAACGCTGGATCCTGATCAACTTAACCAGATATTGCCAAATCATTCTCAAAACTTGCTGTATCAATTTATACAACCACTACCAATATATAAGGGTCCTCTTGATTCCATAACCTCACCAGCACATGATATTGCCAAAATGTCTTAAATGTTTATTGTTCTGGTGAATGTGAAATCTAATAACATTATCTAGATTTTATTTAAAAGCCAAAATTAAAACTAATTTTAAAGTGAATACCTTTTAAGCAGCCAATTCCTGAGTTATAGATTTGAAGTATCTTACTAAATGTCCACTTAACCTGTTTTGTGCCTCTGTGGACTGTTACCATGTGTGGTGTTACAATGAATTGCCCAAAGAAGAAATGAAACAGCAGATCCCCTTTCTTTCCAAAGCAGAGAAAAGGGTTTGTTCCATCCCATTTTCCTCAGGCCCAAAATAACACAGACCCTTAAAGAAGAGCTCACTTAACTATAAATCAGGTCTTTTAAAGTTAATTTATACTTTTGTAAATAGGAACGTTCTTAGAAATCCTGTTTTCTTCTCCTTCCTCTCCTCCTTGTCCCTCACCTTCTCCTCCTGTTTCCTTAAGAAAAGCCCATTTAAATATACTCAGCTATAAAGTTGCACTGGTTAGCCACTTCTTAAACGAGGCATAGATTACAACTTCCCACAGAGATTTTGCATTTGAGTCTTTTCATTAATACAGCCAGCAGGATTTGAGGATTTCATTAACTCATTAGGAGTTTGACAATTCTAATAAACTCATCTTTCTTCTATAAGGCTAACTTTACCCAGTAGTTAATGTGTCCATGATAGCAATGTTAAAATCTGTTCTCAATAAAATTTTCTGCAAAAAGTATCTTTGTTCCTAAAGTTAGTCCCTAGAAGATACTCATTTTTTTTAATTAAATGAAACTTTCTGCAAGATGCCATAAAACTACATAAACTCAGGACTATTAACAAAAGGATTACTATTTCATTGTTACTGTTGATATTCAAGGAATCATGTAGGTTGTATATGCACATGGTAATGTTTTTATTTAAATAATGACAGTTTGCTGGAGTCAATCTTTTTTTTTTAAAGGTTTTATTTATTCATTTGCAAGAGAGACAAAGAGAGAGCAAGCAGGGGGAGAGGCAGAGGGAGAGGGAGAAGCAGACTCCCCACTGAGCAGGGAGCCCGATGCGGGACTCGATCCCAGGACCCTGGGATCTTGACCTGAGCCGAAGGCAGATGCTTAACCACTGAGCCACCCAGGCACCCTGGAGTCAATCTTATTTTAAAATTATAAAAAAGAATTTAATCTCTTGTGAAATACTCAGAATATAGTTCTTTAAATATGCATACTATATTATTAATTTTATAAGAATGTTTTGACTTTTATGATTTGTTTTAATGATTTATTAAAATGCAAAGTATTTATACTATATACTTTCTCCTTTAAATTTTTTTTAAAGATTTTATTTACTTATTTGTCAGAGAGAGAGAGAGCACGAGCAGGGGGAGCGGCAGGCAGAGGCAGAAGCAGGTTCCCCGGCTGAGCAAGGAGCCTGATGCAGGACCATGGGATCATGACCTGAGCTGAAGGCAGATGCTTAACCGACTGAGCCACCCAGGCATCCCTCCTTTAAACTTATACACTGCTCAAGAATTTTTGATAACTTCCTATTCTAATTTCACCAAATGAAAAATAATCAAATAAATAAATAAAACTGTTTTGCCTAAGTTTCAAGGCCCTCAATAATTTAACTCAACCCATTTGTACTGATTCATCTCTTGTTATTGCTCTATATACACTCACATCTCAGCCAAATTTCTTACCAACTTCTTATCTTTGTTCATCAAAAACATTTGATATTTTTCCCCTCTGTATCATTGACCTACTGTAACCTTTACATAAACACTCTTACATTAGTTTCCTATTGCTGATACAAAAATTACCACAAATTTAGCACTTAGAACAATATGAATTTCTCATCTTCCAGTTCCATAGGTTAGAAGTCCAACACTGGTCTCACTGGGCTAAAATCTAGATGTTATTGGGCTGTGTTACTTTTCCAGTTTTTAAAAGTCACCCATATTCCTTGGTCTCCTCCTGTCATGTTCAAAGCCAGCAACATTACATTTTTCTGACCATTTTTCCATTGTCATATCTCCCCCTTTCTTACCATCCTAAGGTAGTGTCTCCAATTTTAAGTACCCATGTAATCAGATTGAGTTCACCTGAATAATCCAGAACAATCACCTCATCTCAAGGTCCTTAGCTTAATCACAACTGCAAAGTCCCTTTTGCTATGTACGATGACACATTCATGGGTTCCAATATTAGTACACAGAAATCTTTGGGAACCATCATTCTGCCTGTCACATTTTTCCTCTATTCCAGCCACCTAAGAGTTTACCTCTTTACCCTTAAAATTAAAGCATGCAGTGAGTGGTTCAGACTGAAAAAGTACACTCAATCCAACTTCCCATTTTACAAGAAAGTCCAAGAGTCTCACTGCAGCCAAATGACAGATTTTTAGCAAGTGTTTGTTAAGTGCTATATGAAGTAACTTGCCTTTCTAGATCTAGCTCAGATAATAACATTTTTTGAAGCATCACTTAATTATGTCAGCTTAAATGAATTTCTCACCCAGAGTTTCTCTAGCATGTATTATCTGGCCACTAATTTGCAATCTATCATTTATTTTATGCAAGGACAAATATTACTTTTCTACTCTCAGATATGTATTTATTATGTTTCATTTATATTTCTATTATTTGACCATGTTTTATACTTTTCCCTTTATTTCATTTTCCGATCATTCATTCCATTGTGCATTCTCCATATTTTATGTGCCACATTTTACTAGCCTGGGTCAGTTCTGTGCCTAAAGGCAAGATCTGCTCCTTGGTTTATTTTCCTTCTCCACTCACTTTTATGATTCTCCTTGCCAGAAGACACACTAGGGCATGGAGAAAGCACAGGGGCGGATTTTCCATTCTTTCTCTACTTTTCCAGCATTTCTGACAGTAACAGGTGTGGAAACTCAGGTTGGATTAGCACCCTGGGCCTAGCTGTCTTGAATTTATGAAGAAGTATGAAGCCCCACATCAGTCTTAGGCTTATGTGTCATCTGTTATTATTTTTTCCACAAGGAAGAAATAAATTTCATTCATCACTGCCAGTCCAATGTTCAGCACATTCCCTGCATATAGTAAGCACTTAATAAACATTTATCAGATGAATATATGAAAGGAGGAATGAAAGATTAACATAAAAATTAGACTCTATGTTAGTGTGTCCGAGCTTTGGATTCAGGAGAGGAATGGGTGAGTAAATTTGGCTACTCTACTTTTCTCAACCCATTCTGGATACTTATTCCTGGAAATCTCTTGCATTAGGGATAATATATTTTAAGATGCAGATATGATTTTTTCAAATGTCAAAAGTCAATAAATTATCTTCTAAAAATGTTAAAGAAAAGCCCAAGACAACCATTTTGATCCAAGAATGAAGTAGCAAAAGCTTCTGTAACAGAATTTTTCCAAAAATATTTCAAAAATGCTTTTAGTCTTTATGCTATTTTTAGAGAATGCATCTCTCTAAAATGACTTCATTCAAAAACACCACATACATCAGAACTAATGTCCTATCAAGTTAGTATTTTATTATACATTTTCATATGTTTTTCTTCTCTGACAGATCGTGAACTCCTTGGTGTTTCTAACCAATCTTTCTATCCTTAGAACCTAGGACAGTTTCTATTTCTTCTTTAAAAATGTAAATAAAGAAATGAGTATATATGTCACTTGATATCATGCCTTCCTTAGATATCAAACATTAAAATGTGCAAAGGATTGTGAAAACTGCACATATTCCATGCCATAATGGAATAAGATTGACAACTCCAAATAAAAAATTATCTGTCTCCATACATAAGACTCTTGGTTATAGACAAATCAAGATGTCCTTCCTAGTATCTCAAGATTTTATGGTCAGATTAGCTTTCAATTTATAATCATTAAATAAAGACTCCTAGCTCTTGGATCTAATAACTATGGTTTCACTTCATATTCAAAATGCTGCCTTCCTCTGTTCTTAACAGTAAGCCTACCTGGATGGAAAGTGTTGCATTGGGAAAGATGAAACATGTATTTTGACATATACAGCATTTAAAAATGTTTAATCCTGTATAGCCCTACTTCATTTTAGGATTAATTTATCTAACTGATGCTTAGATTTAAATAATTTTTATATTATTACATTTTTGCATTTATATTAGTAGGGTACACTAGCAGTATTATTCGTTACAACTTGATGAGCTCAAGAACAGGGAAAAAGTGTATTTTTCCTTCTAGTACACTGATGATGAAACAGCAGCATGGACTTTTTAAGTATCTTATTCTAAATCATATAATGAGTCCTGATTAAAATCACTGTTGGAAATCAAAGCTTTTTGTTCAATGGGTTCAACAATGAGCCATTCATCTTCCTTAGACATTTTGCATAAGTAATAGCAGCTCAAGTTTAAGAACAATTCCAGTGGCCATAATATCTATATTCATTCTACATTAGAGGATTTAATTTTGTTTATGAATTCAGCATATTTCTCTGAATTGGATGAAGTTCAGTGTTTTATTATAGGAAATCATATTTTTTCCTGTAGGTTGTCAGGAAACAGTTACCCAATTTTACAAAGTTATAACAATGGTTCTTATCCAAAACTGTTATAAGTCATGAAAATGAAATCAATTTATTGGCTCGGCTCCCAGATTAAGGATTGCTTTCTGAATAAATAATAGATGGCACCTAAAAGGGGAATGGACAATTTATATATTATCAGCCTACTTCTTATTTTTTTACATTTAGCAATGAAATGGTTATTTGGAATTGAGATGCCTCAAATTGTGGTGATATTTTCCAAAAGAAAGAAAGAAAAAGAAAGAAGAAAGAAAGAAGAAAGAAAGAAAGAAAGAGAAGAAAGAAAGAAAGGGCAAAAAAAAAAAAAAAACCACACAAAAACCAAACCTAGGTATCATCATTATTATAAATAATTAAAAAGCTAATTTTGAAAAATACAGATCTTCCACGACTTATGATGAGGTTATGTCCCAATAAACCTATCGTAAGTTGAAAATATCAAAAGCTGAAATGCATCTAATACACTAACCTACCAAACATCATAGTTTAGCTTGGCTACCTTAAATGTGCTCAGAACATTTACATTCTCCTACTGTTGGCCAAAGTTATCTAACACAAAACCTATTTTATGACAAAGTGTTGACTATCTCATGGAACTGATTGAATACCGTGCTCAAAGCAAAAAACAGAATGGTTATATATGTACAGAATGGTTGTAAGTGTATTAGTTGTTTACCCTCATGACCACATGGCTGAGGAAGCTTTAGCTTGCTGTCCCACCCAGCATCACCAGAGAGTGTCGTGCCTCATATCACTAGCCCAGGAAAAGGTCAAATTCAAAATTCAAAGTGTGGTTTCAACTGAATGTGTACTGCTTTCACACCACTGGAAAGTCAAAAAATCATAAGTCAAACATTATCATAAGTAAGGCACCATCTGTACTCATATCCACTGACAATTTAATATTTTATGAACATAGATGCTATAACACATCTCTTCTACTTCATTCTCAATTTTTCTTCCCCAGCCTAATCACATTTTATCTTTCTAGTCATCACCTACAGAGTAAATATGCTCACTTGAGTTTGTTCAACAAACCCCTCATCATGATAATTCCAAGATAAAGCAAGTGAATGCATATAGTGATGCTCAAAAAATATTAGTTTAATATGACCACCAATTAAAAGTAATTAACTGCAATAAACAATTACAAAGTAAATTTTAAAGACAATACTTTTAAACAACAAAAATATGAAACATTAAGGGATATATCTAGCAAAATAAGTAACGAACCTATACACTAAAAACTAGAAAAAATTTCTGAGACAAAGTAAAAAGGAAAGAAAGAAATGGAGATATGCCATTTTAGTGTATTGGAAGACTCAATATTGTTAAGGTGTTAATTCTCAAATTTATTTGTAGATTCAACTCAAACCCAATCAAAATTCCAACTTTTTTTAAAGAAATTGATAAGCTGATTTTAACATTAATATAGAAATGCAAAGGATTTAGAATAGCAAAACAATTTTGAAAGAGAAAAAGTTGGAAGACTTACATTACCTGTAAGTATATCTAGACCAATGCAGGAGAAGGGAGAACCCTTAAATAACCAAACACATAAAATGAATTGATTTTCACAAAGATGCCAAAATATTAAGTGAGGAAAGATAGTATTTTCAACAAGTGGTGTTAAACAACTAGATATCCATATGGAGGGAGAAAACAAGTTTTGATATTTCACGTACTTCTCAAAAATTAACTTGAGATGGATCATAGACTAAAATATAAATGCTAACATTATAAACTTTTAAAACAAAAATAGAAGAGAAATTTCATTATCTAAGGATAAGCGAAGATGTCCTAGATATGAAACAAAAAGGACAAACCATAAAAAAATGACAAATTGGAATTCACAAAAATTTAAAATCTACTCCTCAGAAGACACCATTAAGAAAATGAAAAGAAAACTAGGAGAAAATTGTGTATGTGTGCGTTTATGTATGTGTATGTGTGTGAGTATAAGCATATATGACAAAGGACTTGTATCCAGAACACATAAAGAACCCTTACAACTCAATAAAAACCTTTTTTTAATCACTATATTGTACATGTGAAACTAACATAACACCATATTGTTAGCTGGAATTAAAATAAAAACGTTAATGGATGGAACTGGAGGGTATTATGCTGAGCAAAATAAGTCAATCCAGAGAAAGACAATTATCATTTGGTTTCACTCATATGTGGAATATAGGAAACAGCACAGGGGATCATAGGGGAAAGGAGCGAAACTGAATGGGAAGTCATCAGAGAGGGAGAAAAACCATGAGTCTCTTAACTATAAGGAACAAACTGAGGGTTGCTGGAGGGAAGGAGTGTGGGGGGATGGGGTAATTGGGTGATGGGCATTAAGAAGGGTGCATGATGTGATGAGTACTGGGTGTTATACGCAACCTGATAAATTATTGAACACTATGTCTGAAAAAATAAAATAAAAAAAACATTAAAAAAACTTTTTTTAATTTTAAAAAATTTTTAAAAGCTGGGCAAAAGACTTGAAGAGACTTTTCACAAAAGAAGATATATGAATATCCAGTAAATACATCAGAGGATACTCAGTATTATTAGCCAATACCACCAGCTACTAGTATGACTAAAATTTTTAAAACACCAAATATTGGTCATAATATGGATAAATTAAACTTTTATAAATTTCTGGTGGTAATATAAAATTGTATATCCAGTTTGGCCAGTTTTTGAAAGTAAAGACACATATAAAGATAAACATACAATATTCAAGACAAATAAATGTGTCCACACAAGGACTTATACTCAAATGTCCTATATCACCTTTATTCATAATAGCTCCAAATTCAACACAACCCAAATCTGCATCATGGGTGAATAGGTAAGCAGATTTTGGTATATTTATACAATGAGTACTACTTATCCACAAAAAGGAATGAATTACCAAGACATGAAAGCACATGGATAAATCTCAAAGATGTTATACTGAGCAAAAGAATTCAGAAACAGAGTACATATTCTAGTATTTCTTTTATAGGAAGTTCTGGAAAAGGCAAAAGTAATCTACAGTAACAAATCTAGATCTGTTGTTGATTAGGACAGTGGGTGGGTACACTGAAAGCAAAGGGACACAGAGAACTTGTTTGGGTGAAGGAAAAGTTCAATAACCAGTGTAGTGGGGCGTCTGGGTGGCTCAGTCGTTAAGCGTCTGCCTTCGGCTCAGGTCATGATCCCAGGATCCTGGGATCGAGTCCCACATCGGGCTCCCTGCTCGTCAGGAAGGCTGCTTCTCCCTCTCCCACTCCCCCTGCTTGTGTTCCTGCTCTCACTGTGTCTCTCTCTGTCAAATAAATAAATAAAATCTTTAAAAAAAAAAAATAACCAGTGTAGTGGTGGTAACATGGATACATTTTCAAACTCATAAAATTGTATTTAACATGGGTGAATTTTACTGTATGTAAATTATACTTCAACAACATTAAATAAATGAAAAAACTAATTGCTTAAATACTCTAAGCTAAAAAATAAGTAAAAGACTACACGAAAAAAAAATTCCTTAGCCAACACAACTGACACCATGTCTTATTTCAAAGTGGGGAAGTGAGAGTCCCACCTTCCTCAGGGAGATGAGAGGATCAGCAGTTATCATCTTATGTCCCGATTTTCTCTGGTAAGCACCAAAAACTAAGCCCCCACAGTGTTGTATTCTCTCTCATACTCTTCCCTTGATGATCTTCTATACTTCTTCCCCACATAAAAATATTTGACCATTATCCCATGCAAAAACTTCAAAAGTAGTTCAGCTCGTATATCTCTTGATTCACAATCTCCTGTATATTTTTAAGAGTTTCAGTGTCCTCTACATCTACTGACCTGACGTGTAACTCTGTTATTCTCTGAGAACACCATATCCCTGGTAGTTTTGTCAAGTAAAGGCCACACATTACTTCCCAGACCATATGTAATTATACAGAGTTGTGTCCATGTGTCAGTGTCTTCCCTGTTCCCTCATACTACTTTCAGACTATTACCCCTGCTCATTTGTGGCTCACATCATGTCAGTTCTTCAATCCTCCTCACCCTCTGTAGTATCTACCAATTTCTCAGTCATTTTTACTTCTTTTTTAATAACCTTGGCATCCAGCTCAACATTGTTACTCTCTGGCCAAACTGTATTATTATTTTTGAATTCCACATTTTCAATATTATATCTGAAATTCTATTACATCTGAAATAGCATTTTCCTCCAGTCCATTTCAACCACACATTTCTTTTACCACAGAATAAACCAAACAATCACATTAAACTACTTCAGAAATCTCGCTGACCACAGTCTCCTAAAATTCTGGATATGTCACTCTGCTACTGTAATTACACTCTAAATATATATATATATATATATATATATATATATATATATATATATACACACACTGCTGAGTTTCAAACCATTGTCCTATCATCGTGTCTACCCTGTCTCTACCTATTTATCTACCGATATCTTTATATTTCTCCCATCTATTTTGATTTGATCCTTGTTGTCCATTATACTTTTTCCTAAAATTCCTTTGTCCATAAATAAATGCCAAATCCCTAACCCCAGATGAATCCGCTATATACATTCTCCATGCTATAATTTAGGTGAAGTAATATCAATTACACAAGTTGATATAAAAAAATTTAATATTCTTCAGTTGGGCTTTCAAAATTTTCCATGACTCAGTTTACCTAAGCTGCTTCTTCCTCATTCCCCATAATGACATTAAACCTTCTCTAATATGTTTGAAAATAAAATCCTTCATTTTGCCTCATATCCTCTGCAGATATGTGATTTCTTCCAATGTTCACCACCAAAGATGTAATCCAAAGTACAGTTATACCCATACTTCCTTTCTCCTGATTCAAAGAAAAAAATTGCCCTTCATCCTTTCCAAGGCCAATCCTCTCATTTATTCTCTAGATTCCAGTTCTTTCTCCCTTCTCTGAACCTTGTACATTTAATCTGTCTCTCCACTGTATCACAACTATGTTTTTAACCTCCACTTCATCTGCTTTTAAGAATGCTTATATGGCCCCATCTTAAAAAATGTATAAAACAAAACAAAAGCGTCTTTCCTTTGACCCACTAATCCAACTAGTATTCTATCTCTCCACACAGCAGCCAAACTGATACAAGGTGTTGACTGCACGTTTTCCATTTTTTCATCCCATTTTTAGTTTCCAGTCTATTCTAATCTGGTTTCAACTTCCACAAATCCACCGAAACTGCTTTCATAAAAGTCACTAATGTCTTCTCTGCTCCAAAACTCAATCAGTAGTGTTTATTCTAACTTTGCTTAACTTTTTGGAAGAATTTGAACCATTGGTTGATTCTTCTTTTTTGAAACTCTCTTTCCTAAATTTTCCTGTCCCTTTAAGTCTCTTGTTTTTTCTATTTCTCTAACTATTCTTCATTTTTGTTTATTGTTCCTTTTCTGTCAATAAGTTCCTCAAGATTTATCCTAAGCTTCCATCTCTCCTCACTCAATACTCTATTACAGGGGATATCTCCCTCCTTACACTGGGCTTTAACTATTTTGGGGTGTAACAATAGCTATCGTCAGTCCAAAATTCTCTCCTGAATTCTGAACCACATACCCAGCTGCCTACTTGACATTAGCACATTCACAATTCACAGTGCGAAGCAACACCTTCTACTGTTCTAGGCTGCCCTGCACCACCTGCAGGTGGTGACTGGTACCCCAATCTTCTCAGGCAATTTGCCCAGAAATCTGCGTCTTGTTCTTGGCTATTCTCTCTTTGTCACTCCTTTCCATAACCAAATAACTACAAATTCCTTTGATCATGCATCTTAAAAGACATTTTGGTTCTTTTCATTTTCCTCCATTTAAACCATCATCTCGTGAATGAACTGCTACAATGGTCTGCTTGTTGATCCCACTATAACCACTCTCAGTTGCCTTCCTCCACCCTCACTATCTCAATGTAGAGTAATCTTTTTTTAAATGTATATATGATCATGTTACTCTTGCCATAAATCATCACAGTGACTTCCCCGGGCTCTTAGGGTAAAGCTGTAGATTTCTAGGATGGCTTATAGAACTATACACAATTTCATCTTTTCCTACTTCTACAACCTCACCAATGGAAGTCTCCCCTTACTGCTTGTCCTCCACTGATAATGGATTTATTAGTTTCCTGAAAAAAAATCTTACCTCTGATTCTTGGACCCTGCTATTCCCTGTGCCTAGAATACTCTTCTTCCCCCTTCTTCACCTGGATATTTCCCATACAATCAAATAGTCTTGTCAAATATAATTTTAAGAAAAACAACAAAAAAACTATTCTAGCTTAGATTTGACCTGCTATATGGACCTTTAAAAATCTATTTATTTCACTTTTCAGGTTTGCATTTGCTTTTTCAGTATTTTAAATATGTTATGCCCTATACTGTAACATCTATGAGTTCAAATATTATGTCCATTTGAATCACAGGTATAGGCCAAGGGCCTAGCACACTGCGTGGCATATAGTAGGTTCCCAATACTTGTTGAATGAATAAATGAGTAAACAGTTCAAATATCTAAAACTCAAAAGTGGAGAAATTATTCCTAAGAATAATAATAGCTAACTTTCTTTTAGTTCTTATTATGCAATAAGCACTAATATTAGGATGGATAGATAGATGATAGACCAATCAATCTAGATAGGTAGATAGATGGATAGATAGATGTAGATATAGATCAGTCCTTGAAGATGGCTGTGAAGTTTTATCCTCTTTTTGCCCATGAGGAAATTATACACACAATGGTTAGGTGATTTGCTCCAATCACAAGCTAGAAAATGAGATCAAGGAATTAACACAGAGAGGTCTGATTCCAGGACCCAAATTCTTAATCATCACGCAAGACTTTACCTTAAATAAGCACTGGATTTTTAAATTTTTACATTTTAGGAAGGAGCTATAAAATAACAAAATAATGTTATGAATGCTATTGTTAATATGATTGTCATATTTTCTTAGTATACTTTCATGCACAAATCTATCAAAATACATGATACAGAAACCTGAATTTTCCTAGATCTTAAGATAATCCATGGCAAAAACAAATAAACAAACAAACACACACATATTGTGGTGCTAATTATTTCAGGCTGCTCATGAACTCCTTAGTTAATACTTCATGAAATAAGTGTTACTTCCACACCCTAATAGAATTAATGTACCTCCAAAGTATGTAACTTTTTTTAAAAAGATCTTATTTATTTGACAGAGAGAGAGCAGGAACACAAGCAGGGGGAGTGGGAGAGGGAGAAGCAGCCTTCCCGCCCAGCAGGGAGCCCGATGCGGGACTCTATCCCAGAACCCTGGGATCATGACCTGAGCTGAAAGCAGACGCTTAACGACTGAACCACCCACGTGCCACCAAAGCATGTAACTTTTTAACCAGAGAATTAAAGTGACATTAAGAAATGTCTGCTTAATTTGGTTATTATTAATTTTGTTATTAATAAGAAGACGATTCATTGGATGTAACATATGGTCAAAAGCTTAATGAAGTACTACAATGTTTCAAGACCAGCTAGCTCATTTATTTCCTATTTATGTAATCATTTTCTTCCACGACATGCCACAGTGCCAGGTTAGTGCCACTGAGTCAGGGAATGCTCTAGTAGTAGTCACTTTCTAGGGTTTGGATGAAGCTTTTACTTTCAAAATCTCATGTCATGATGTTTACTCCTTACCATTAGTCCAAATATGCTGCATCTAACATTAAGTTCACTCCAAGACAGGCCTTAGTTCTTCCCTCCCATTTGCCAGCCTCATTTGGCTTCAGTCAAGTGCATCAGATCTGTTATAATAATTTTGATCTTATCCTATCCAAATATATCACCCCACACTTCGCATGTACACAGGTCCCTCCACACCCCTGAAAATTTAAGCTCTTTATGCTTCTTATATTCATGAGATGGAAAGAGAGGCCTTAAAATCCTATGCATTTTAAGAGCTGAGCCTATTCTTGGATTCAGATATACTGTTTCTACATTCTTCCCCCAGAACACTGAGGGGGAACTTGTTTTATATTTGCATATTGACACAAGCTATTCTGGTGGGTTTCTCAGAAGAAAGGAATCATTCTAGCATGGTTTTCATAGCTATAAAAAAAAAAAAAATACAGGGTTTTAGTCTCTCTGATTTCACCTCCATGCACTCCAATGCATATTTTTGTACTAGATTTCTACTGCTGGCTCTATCTTTAAAATTCATCCATAATCCAAATACTACTCACCATCTTCATCCCCAAGAACCTGGTATAAACCACCACCGGCTCCCACCTAGATTATTTCAATATATGCTCACTGTTCTCCCTGCCTTACCTTTGTTCTCCTTATACTCTAATCTCAACACAGAGGAACTCTTTTAAAACTTAGCTTGGGACAGAACAAGATGACAAAGGAGTAGGAGACCTAAATTTCATCTAGTTCCATCTAGGAATTCAGCTAGATAGGCATCAAACCATTCTGAACACCTACGAACTCGAGATCGAAGAAAAGAATAGCAGCAACTCTCTGAACAGAAAAGCAACCACTTTCTGGAAGGTAGGACATGTGAAGTGAATCCGAGGAGATATCAGGAAGATAAATGGTGGGAGGGGGCCTCCGTCAGCCACTTCTGGCAAGTGATGGAGCAGCGGAGCACAAAATCGGAACTTTTAGAAGTCTGCTCTGCTGAGGGATGTCACTCCAGTGGCTAAGCAGGGGGTAGAACCCTTGCTGGGACAGTGTGGTCTCAGGACCCTCGTGGTCACAGAAAGACTGGGGGAGCCTGAGTGCGCCAGAGCTCCCAGGGATCAGAGCGGGGAAGCCGGCTGCAGAGACGGAGCTGAGGAGCAGGCTCTCAGGTCGGGGTTGCCATAAAGTGTGATCTGCGGCCCAGTCGGGCCACTGCTCCTCCAGCAGGGACCCAACAAGCGGCAGAGCCGGGGAGACTCCCCTTCCTCCCCTGGGAGGAGCGGCGCGGGAGCGCACCGCAGGGATCTGCTGGGTTTGGAGACTCCACACGGGGTCGGGTGCCAGAGATGGAAACGCTCGGTCACAGGCCGGGTGAGCACGGAGTGCTGCCAGAGACCGGGGACACGGGAGTGACTGCTTTTCTCTGGGGGCTCACTGAGGAGCAGGGCCCCGAGTTCTCAGCTCCTCCGGGCGGAGATTGGGAGGCCACCATTTTCACTGTGGTCCCCCAAAGCTGTACCGAGAGCTTGCAGGGAACAAAAGCTCCTGAGAGCAAACCCGAGCAGCTTGCTTAGGCCGAGCCAACAAGGTCGGGGCAATTCCGCCTCTGGCAAAGATATTTGGGGACCACGGCAACAGGCCCCTCCCCCAGAAGATCAGCACGAACAGCCCGCAAGCCAATACCAAGTTTACTGATCAAGGAGAACGGGAGAACTCCAGCGCTAGGGGAATACTGCACATAGAAATCATGGCTTTTTTTTACCATGACTCATTAGTTTTTCAAAGTTAATTTTTTAACTGTTTTTTTTTAATTTTTCTTTTTCCCTTTTTCAACCAACATCTTATCAATCCCTTTAAAAAAAAAACATTTTTTATTTTTCATTTTTAGAATCATATTTTATCCCTTCCTAGTAGTTACCCTTATTTTTGGCATATATATATAAGTTCTTCTCTTTTTAAAATTTTGAGATACAGTTTCTTCTAACAGATCAAAATATACCCTAAATCACTAGTGTATGGCTTTGTTCTAGTCTCCTGCCTGATCACATTCTTTTTTTTTTAAATCTTCTTTCTTTTTTCAAACAACCTCTTATCTTATCAATTCCTTTTATAAAATCTTTTATAATTTTCATCTTTACAGTCATCTTCCATCCCTTCATTATATCAACCCTTCTTTTGTATCTATAAGTCTTTCTTCCTTTGAAATTTTAGGAGGCACTTTTTTCTAACAGACCAAAATACACCCAAAATCTAGTGTTTGGCACTGATCTATGCACTAGCCTGATCACATTTGATCATATTCTGTTTCTTTGTACTGTTCTGTTTTTGTTTTTATCTTTTTTTTTGTTTTTTTTTCTCTTTCTTTTTTCTTTCTTTCCCTTTCTTTTCCCCTGGTTTCAGGTCTTTTCTGATTGGTATACAGTATATTTGCTGGGGACATTGTTAATCTGTTAGCATTTTGTTCTCTCATTCATCAATTCTCCTCTGGACAAAATGACAAGACAAAAAAAGTCACCTCAGCAAAAAGAACAAGAGGTAGTACCGTCAGCCAAGGACCTACTCAATACGGACATTAGTATGATGTCAGATCTAGAGTTCAGAATCATGATTTTAAAGATACTAGCTGGGCTTGAAAAAACCTGGAAGTTATTAGAGAAACCCTTTCTGGAGAAATAAAAGAACCAAAATCTAACCAAGTCAAAATCAAAAAGGCTATTAATGAGGTGCAATCAAAAATGGGGGCACTAACTGCTAGGATAAATGAGGCAGAAGAGAGAATCAGCAATATAGAAGACCAAATGATGGAAAATAAAGAGGCTGAGAAAAAGAGAAAAAACTACAAGATCATGAGGGCAGAATTTGAGAGATAAGCGATACAATAAGATGAAACAACATTAGAATAATTGGGATCCCAGAAGAAGAAGAAAGAGAGAGAGGGGCAGAAGGTATATTGGAGCAAATAATAGCAGAGAACTTCCCTAATGTGGGGAAGGAAACAGGCATCAAAATCCAGGAGACACAGAGCACCCCTCTCAAAATCAGTAAAAATAGGTCAACACTCTGACATCTGATAGTAAAACTTACGAGTCTCAGGGACAAAGAGAAAATCCTGAAAACAGCTCGGGAGAAGAGACATGTAACCTACAATGGTAGAAACATTAGATTGGCAACAGACCTATCCACAGAGACCTGGCAGGCCAGAAAGGACTGGCACAATATCTTCAGAGCACTAAACGAGAAAAATATGCAGACAAGAATACTATATCCAGCTAGGCTGTCATTGAAAATAGAAGGAGAGATAAAAAGCTTCCAGGACAAACAAAAACTAAAGGAATTTGCAAACACGAAACCAGCCCTACAAGAAATATTGAAAGGGGTCCTCTAAGCAAAGAGAGAGCCTAAAAGTAACATAGACCAGAAAGGAACACAGACAATATACAATAACAGGCACCTTACAGGCAATACAATGGCGCTAAATTCATACCTTTCAATAGTTACCCTGAATATAAATGGGCTAAATGCCCCAATCAAAAGACACAGGCTATCAGATTGGATTAAAAAACAAGACCCATCAATATGCTGTCTGCAAGAGACTCATTTTAGACCCAAAGACACCCCCAGATTGAAAGTGAGGGGGTGGAAAACCATTTACCATGCTAATGGACACCAAAAGAAAGCTGGGGTGGCAATCCTTATATCAGACAAATTAGATTTTAAAACAAAGACTGTAATAAGAGATGAGGAAGGACACTATAACCTACTTAAAGGGTCTATCCAACAAGAAGATCTAACCATTGTAAATATCTATGCCCCTAACATGGGAGCAGCCAATTATATAAGGCAATTAATAACAAAAGCAAAGAAACACATTGACAACAATACAGTGATAGTGGGGGACTTTAACACCCCCGACTGAAATGGACAGATCATTTAAGCAAAAGATCAACAAGGAAATAAAGAGTTTAATAGACACACTGGACCAAATGGACTTCACAGACATATTCAGAACATTCCAACCCAAAGCAATGGAATACACATTCTTCTCTAGTGCCCATGGAACATTCTCCAGAATTGATCACATCCGAGGTCACAAATCAGGTCTCAACCAGTACCAAAAGATTGGGATCATTCCCTGCATATTTTCAGACCACAATGCTTTGAAACTAGAACTCAATCACAGGAGGAAAGTCAGAAAAAATTCAAATCCATGGAGGCTAAAGAGCATCCTACTAAAGAATGAATGGGTCAACCAGGAAATTAAAGAAGAATTAAAAAAATTCATGGAAACAAATGAAAATGAAAACACAACTGTTCAAAATCTTTGGGATACAGCAAAGGCAGTCCTGAGAGGAAAGTATATAGCAATACAAGCCTTTCTCAAGAAACAAGAAAGGTCTCAAATACACAACCTAACCCTACACCTAAAGGAGCTGGAGAAAGAACAGTAAATAAAGCCTAGACCCAGCAGGAGAAGAGAAATAATAAAGATCCGAGCAGAAATCAATGAAAGGGAAACCAAAGAACAGTAGAACAGATCAACGAAACTAGGAGCTGGTTCTTTGAAAGAATTAACAAGATTGATAAACCCCTGGCCAGACTTATCAAAAAGAAAAGAGAAATGACCCAAATCAACAAAATCCTGAATGAAAGAGGAGAGATCACAACCAACACCAAAGAAATACAAACAATTATAAGAACATATTATGAGCAACTCTATGCCAGCAAATGAGATAACCTGGAAGAAATGGGTGCATTCCTAGAGATGTATCAACTACCAAAACTGAACCAGGAAGAAATAGAAAACATGAACAGACCTATAACCACTAAGGAAATTGAAGCAGTCATCAAAAATCTCCCAAAAAACAAAAGCCCAGGGCCAGATGGCTTCTCAGGGGAATTCTATTAGACATTAAAAGAAGAATTAATACCTATTCTCCTGAAACTGTTCCAAAAAATAGAAATGGAAGGAAAACTTCCAAATTCATTTTATGAGGCCACCATTACCTTGATCCCAAAACCAGACAAAGACCCCATCAAAAAGGAGAATTATAGACCAATATCCTTGATGAACATGGATGCAAAAATTCTCACCAAATACTAGCCAATAGGATCCAACAGTACATTAAAAGGATTATTCACCATGACCAAGTGGGATTTATCCCTGGGCTGCAAGGTTGATTCAACATCTGCAAATCAATCAACGTGATACAATACATTAATAAAAGAAAGAACAAGAACCATATGATCCTCTCAACAGATGCAAAAAAGCATTTGACAAAGTACAGCATCCTTTCTTGATCAAAACTCTTCAGAGTATAGGGATAGAGGGTACATACCTCAATATCATAAAAGCCATCTATGAAAAACCTACAGCGAATATCATTCTCAATGGGGAAAAGCTCTCAGCTTTTCCCCTAAGGTCAGGAACGCGGCAGGGATGTCCACTATCACCACTGCTCTTCAACATAGTATTAGAAGTCCTAGCCACAGCAATCAGACAACAAAAAGAAATCAAAGGCATCCAAATCAGCAAAGAGGAAGTCAAACTCTCACTCTTTGCAGATGATATGATACTGTATGTGGAAAACCCAAGAGACTCCACCCCAAAACTGCTAGAACTCATACGGGAATTCAGTAAATTAGCAGGATATAAAATCAATGCACAGAAATCAGTGGCATTCCTATACACCAACAACAAGACAGAAGAGAAACAAATCAAGGAGTCGATCCCATTCACAATTGCACCCAAAACCATAAGATACCTAGGAATAAATTTAACCAAAGAGGCAAAGGATCTGTACTCAGAAAACTATAAAATACTCATGAAAGAAATTGAAGAAACACAAAGAAATGGAAAAACGTTCCATGCTTATGGTTTGGAAGAACAAACATTGTGAAGATGTCAATGCTACCTAGAGCAATCTACACATTCAATGCAATCCCCATCAAAATACCCTCCACTTTTTTCAAGATGGAACAAATAATCCTAAAATTTGTATGGAACCAGAAGAGACCCCAAATAGCCAGAGGAATCTTGAAAAAGAAAAGCAAAGCTGGCGGCATCACAATTCCGGACTTCCAGCTCTATTACAAAGCTGTCATCATCAAGACAGTATGGTACTGGCACAAAAACAGACACATAGATCAGTGGAACAGAATAGAGAGCCCAGAAATGGACCCTCAACTCTATGGTCAACTTATCTTTGACAAAGCAGGAAAGAATGTCCAATGGAAAAAAGACAGTCTCTTCAACAAATGGTGTTGGGAAAATTGGACAGCCACATGCAGAAGAATGACTGGAACATTTCCTTACACCACACACAAAAATAGACTCCAAATGGTTGAAAGACCTAAACGTGAGACAGGAGTCCATCAAAATCCTAAAGGAGAACACAGGTAGCAACCTCTTCGACCTCAGCCACAGCAACTTCTTCCTAGAAACATCGCCAAAGGCAAGGGAAGCAAGGGCAAAAATGAACTATTGGGATTTCATCAAGATCAAAAGCTTTTGCACAGCAAAAGAAACAGTCCACAAAACCAAAAGACAACCGACAGAATGGTAGAAAATATTTGCAAATGACATACCAGATAAAGGGCTAGCATCCAAAATCTATAAAGAACTTACCAACTCAACACCCAAAGAACAAATAATCCAATCAAGAAATGGGCAGAAGACAGGAACAGACATTTCTGCAAAGAAGACATCCAAATGGCCAACAGACACATGAAAAAGTGCTCAACATCGCTCGGCATCAGGGAAATTCAAATCAAAACCTCAATGAGATACCACCTCACACCAGTCAGAATGGCTAAAATTAAGAAGTCAGGAAACAACAGATGTTGGCGGGGATGCGGAGAAAGGGGAACCCTCCTACATTGTTGGTGGGAATGCAAGCTGGTGCAACCACTCTGGAAAACAGTATGGAGGTTCCTCAAACAGTTGAAAATAGAGCTACCATACGATCCAGCAATTGCTCTGCTGGGTATTTACCACAAAGATACAAATATAGGCATCCGAAGGGGTACGTGCACCCCAATGTTTATAGCAGCAATGTCCACAATAGCCAAACTTTGGAAAGAGCCAAGATGTCCATCAACAGATGAATGGATAAAGAAGAAGTGGTATATATATAAAATGGAATATTATGCAGCCATAAAAAGGAATGAGATCTTGCCATTTGCAATGACGTGGATGGAACTGGAGGGTGTTATGCTGAGTGTAATAAGTCAATCAGAGAAAGACATGTATCATATGACCTCACTGATAGGAGGAATTCTTAATCTCAGGAAACAAACTGAGGGTTGCTGGAGTGGTGGGGGGTGGGAGGGATGGGGTGGCTGGGTGATAGACATTGGGGAGGGTATGTGCTATTGTGAGCGCTGTGAATTGTGCAAGACTGTTGAATCACAGATCTGTACTTCTGAAACAAATAATGCAACATATGTTAAGGAAAAAGCAAAAGAAGAAGATAGCAGGAGGGGAAGAATGAAGGCGAGTAAGTCGGAGGGGGAGATGAACCATGAGAGAAGATGGACTCTGAAAAACAAACTGAGGGTTCTAGAGGGGAGGAAGGTTGAGGGATGGGTTAGCCTGGTGATGGGTATTAAAGAGGGCACATTCTGCATGGAGCACTGTATGTTATGCACAAACAATGAATCATGGAACCCTACATCAAAATCTAATGATGTATGGTGATTAACATAACAATAAAAAAATTTTTTAAAAAATACCATCAACCTTTTTCAAAGAAATGGAACAAATAATCCTAAAATTTGTAATGGAACCAGAAAAGACCCTGAATAGCCAGAGGAATGTTGAAAAAGAAAAGCAAAGCTGGCGGCATCACAATTCCGGACTTTAAGCTTTATTACAAAGCTGTCATCATCAAGATAGTATGGTACTGGCACAAAAACAGACACATAGATCAATGGGAGAGAATCGAGAGCCCAGAAATGGACCCTCAACTCTATGGTCAACTAATCTTTGACAAAGCAGGAAGGAATGTCCAGTGGAAAAAAGACAGTCTCTTCAACAAATGGTGTTGGGTAAATTGGACAGCCACATGCAGAAGAATGAAACTGGACCATTTCCTTACACCACACAGAAAAATAGACTCAAAATGGATGAAAGACCTAAATGTGAGACAGGAGTCCATCAAAATCCTAAAGGAGAACACAGGCAGCAACCTCTTCAACCTCAGCCACAGCAACTTCTTCCTAGAAACATCACCAAAGGCAAGGGAAGCAAGGGCAAAAATGAACTATTGGGACAAAATTAAAAAAAAAGATAAAAAGCTTTTGCACAGCAAAAGAAACAGTCAACAAAACCAAAAGACAGCTGACAGAATGGGAGAAGATATTTGCCAATGACGTATCAGATAAAGGGCTATATCCAAAGTCTATAAAGAACCTATATAACTCAACACCCAAAGAACAAATAATCCAATCAAGAAATGGGCAGAAGACATGAATAGATATTTCTGCAAAGAAGACATCCAAATGACCAACAGACACATGAAAAAGTGCTCAATGTCACTCAGCATCAAGGAAATCCAAATCAAAACCTCAATGAGATACCACCTCACACCAGTCAGAATGGCTAAAATTAACAAGTCAAGAAACGACAGATGTTGGCGAGGATGCGGAGAAAGGGGAACCCTCCTACACTGTTGGTGGGAATGCAAGCTGGTTGCAGCCACTCTGGAAAACAGGATGGAGGTTCCTCAAACAGTTGAAATTAGAGCTACCATT
>NW_027397063.1:32107248-32263616 GCF_003265705.2 Callorhinus ursinus | reverse complement strand
TCTTTCACTCTCATCTTTCCCTACTCTGCTCCAACCATAACAGCTTTCAAGCTGTCCCTCTAGTACAGCCTGACAAGAGCCAACCTTAAGGCCTTTGCACTTGCTCTTTCCACAACCTTCCTCCCAATAAACACAATCCTCATTTTCTCATGTCCATGCAGTTTTTAATCAAATGTTCCCTTCTTAGTACCAGAGACCTTTCTGAACACCATACTTGGATCTGTACCTTTACCTTGGTACTGTCAATTCCCACTTGTTGCTTTCTTTTTCTTCCCCCCCCCGTAGAACACAAATTACCATCTAATATACCTATACAACATTTTTATTTTAGTATATAAACTAAAACTAAACTAAAATATAAACTATATACATTTTTATTTTAGTATATAATTCCCCCACTAGAATGTAAGCTGATGAGGGCCGAGTGTTCTAGTTTGTTTTTTGTTATTTCTTTCACTGATGGACGCTCAGCTCCTAGAACAGTGCAAACGACACTATAAATAGTTAATAAATATCTGTTAAGTGGATGAATCAATACTATTATTTGCTCTTAAATTGGGTAGAGGGAAAAATAATCTTATATACACCCTCCACAGAAAACTCCTTCCATAGCTAAACAAAACAACCTTAATTTGGCAGATATTCAACTAACCAAAAATTAATAATGAAGGCAACCTGACTAAAGAGAAAATGTTTTTGTCGATATGAGGTTATAAATGTTTTCCAGAACAACAAAATGCAATAAATAAGCAACAAACTGGATAGCCAATCTTATATCTGGTTACTATTAATAAACCAACTGTTTCTGCTTCCTGATTTGGATGCATTTATATTCTCCATTCTAATACTGAATTACAGACTTGCATTTAATTAGATAATAAATTCTGTACATTTACACTTCCTGTAAAATAAGGGACCATTATTTTGACCTTTTTAATTGACTTAATCTGCCAAGATTCTGACCAAAGACTGTAATATTTTGACACTACATTTTGCAAAAAGCTTTTATATATTGAAGCTTGATCAAATTGAATAATATATGTGCAGAGACTGGAAATATGTACTTTGCTCAATATACTCTAATTAACATAATTGGCCTAGCACCAAAATGACTAGAAGAGTTATATTTCTAAAAAACATAGATATTAAACAGACCACTCTTTCATGTAAGACACTAATAGTATGTGTGAGTTTGTGTGTGTGTGATTTAGTCAGGAATTTATATGGAAAAAAAGTAATCAGTAGAGAAATAATGGGAATTGTTGGAGCCTAACGTAGGAATGGCAAAAGAGGAAGTCTAATAATACAACTGCCTTCGGCGGGATAAAAAAGATAAGTATTGCACTAAAATAAATAGGAAAGAGTTAATTAATGCAAACCTGAAAGGAAGATTATAATAAGGCTTATACATTATCTCAAGGCAGTGCTACAGGTGGGAGAAAATGAAAAATAAAATTCATATACCAATATTATCCTATAGGTTAAGGGTAGCAACAATGGGCTGCACACAAATTGCAATGCACACTCATGAAAAAAAAAGTTTAAGAAATGGGAATCATGAGGGCTACAGCTAGTATCCACAGTGAGATACAAATAGGTAACCCTACAAATAGAAGGGGGATAGTTTAGTAAAAACAGGTGTTTTCAGGCAATTATATTTAAAGAATAGTGGCTGGGGCGCCTGGGTGGCTCACAGGGAGCCCGCTTCTCCCTCTCCTTCCCACTTGTGCTCTCTCTCACTATCTCTGTCTCTCTCTCTCTCAAATAAATAAATAAAATCTAAAAAAAAATTTTAAATAATAAAAATAAAGGATAGTGGTTGTTGCAATGCTGAAATCAAAAACAAAATTATGAAATTACTAGATTAAGAAAAAGTTTCCAGGTTTCTTGCTCATTTTCATCTCCAAGTAACTTTTCACCTACTATTTATTGGTGGACAATTTTAGCCTCAATTTCACTGCATTTCCATCCCAGATCTTCCACCTGTCTCAGTGCCTGGCTTTATTACTGGTGACATTATTATCCATGTAGATGACCCACTTAACAACTGATCTCTGTTTCTCGACTTCCCTATCTTGGACCATCTTTGTCTTTCCTTCACATCAGCCACCTAGTCATATAGCCAAACCCTGGACTTCATCATCACTAGTAACTACACTGCACTAAACATCTCATTTGCTGACCACCATATCCTTTTTCCTCCATTTCATTTACAATTGTAACTCCACTGCCACGTCTAACCTCTTTATGATTAACCCTACCGATTTTTTTCTTGATTATGTTATGTCATTCTTCCTCACTTCCCATATTCACACCATCTTACTCCAATTTAGAATACATATTTGGTAATTATAATTACTGTCTAAAAATAGTCCCAATTATTTTGTTCTCTCTCTGTCATGCTTGCATGACCAAACCTCAAACCTGAATTAACCAAATTATCTGCTTTCTCTGACTTTCATATAAGAAATTGAATACTGCTGCAAAAATATTTCACAAATGGATTGCATATTTCATTTCCCATTCATAAATTTCAAATTGAATTGAATTCTCTGTATTTCTCTCAGTCTTATTACATTTGCCAAGTTAATCCATTTTCCTACTCTCTAGCCCATATTGCACACCTTTTCCAATGTCCTCAAACTCATGTGCTATCTTCCATTTTCAGTAAATGATCTCATACTTTATTGAGAAACAGAAGCCATAAAAAGTAACTCCCTCATTCTCTCACCTCCAAATCTACAAAATCATCTTCTTATATGCCCATCTTCTCTTTTCTTCTTGTTGTTAGAATGGACTAAGTGACATGACCATGTCAGTGATGACTGTGACTGATTATGCTCAAGCCAGCTTGAGCTACAGATTCCAACTGCTCTCATTTTCTCAAGGATTTTATTCTATTAGTTGCATTCCCCTTGCCTACTGTACCAATTTCTCTCTCCCTTTTTAACTACTCCCAGTTAGCACACTAATATGTTCTAGTAGCACCCATATTTTAAAAACAAACTTTTCTTGACCCCACATTCTCTTCCAGGTACCCTGTCATTTTCAGCTCATTTAAATAAGAAAAATAATAAAAATTTAAAAGCTTATTTAATGTGTTGTTCACTACTGCTATCTCCAGTTCCTCATATTCCAGTTACTCTTCAACTTCCTTCAATAAGATTTCTAACCACTCAACTTGACTGATAGTCTTCCTCTCAAGTCATCAAAGACCTATACAGTCCCAAAATTCAGTGCAATCTCTCTATTCTAATGATGGCTCACAACATTGAAGATAGTTTCTAACCCCTCCTTCTTAAACACCTCTTTTCTCTTGGCTTCTATATCACTACATATTCTGAGTTTTCCTTCAGCCTCACCAATTCCTCTTTTTCAGCCTCCTTTGCTAACTATTCTTCTTGTGTCCAACATGAAATTACTGGATTGCCTTGGGATACTACCTTGAATCACCTTTTCTCTTTGTCATATATTTTCTCCCAAGATAATCTTATAGTATGAAATAAATTCATGCTATTCCTGCATCTCCATTAACACTTTCCCCAATTCCAAATTCCTAGTCCTAACTGCCTAAATTCTAAACTCCTATATCTAACTGTCCATTTTATATCTTCAGTTAAGATGGCTTAAGTTAGGCTTCTCCAATATATCTCAAAAAGAATTTTTGCTTTCTTTTTCACCAAAACTCTTCCCCAATCTTTTGCATCTCAGAAATTGACGTGCCTTCTCTTATTTCCTTATAAGCCCAACTTCATTCTTCCATTTTCCTCACTGCCTTGATCAAATCTATAACCACATCACTTTGATTCTACCTCCTAAATATATCTCAGTCTGTCCATTTCTCTCCAATTCTATTGTCTCCATCCTAGTTAAGTCATCAGTATCTCCTCTAACCTAAACAACTGCAGTCTCATTCTGGTCTCCCTGCTTCCATTCTTATCTCACTAGAGACCATTTTCCATAGCTACAAAAATGATTCACTTTTAAAATGTAAATTGAATCATGTCATTTCCTTGTATGAAATTGTTCCAGGAGTTCCTATTGCTCTTTGAGGGGGGAAAAACAACTCCTGTCACATTATTTTTATCTCCTAATACATCACTCTATCCCATCTCACTATGCTACAGCCACACAGGTTTTCTTTACTCTTCTCATTCCTGCCAAGTTCTTTCCAGCCTCTGAGGCTTCCACTTACTAATCCCAAGGCTTGCAATTCTCTTCCCCTGGCTCTTGACTTTGCTAGCTTTTCTTTAAAACTTCAGGTCTCAGTAAAAGAAAGAGAAAGGGAGGGAGGGAGAAAAGGAGGGAGGGAGGGAAGGAGGAAAGGAGAGAGAGAAAACAAGCAAGCAAGAAAGAGGAAGGGGAAGGGGGAGGGTGGGAAAAAGGAAAAAATAAATCCTTCACCATCCAATCAAAAATGGACCCTTTCTGTTTCCAGTTACTTTAATTGAATATATACTATTTCCCTTTTATTATTGTTCACAATCTGTAATTTCTTATTCCATGTATTTGTTTCCTGTTTTGTTGTCCATCTCAGGCTACTAGAAGGTAATTTTTATAAGGGCAGGGACTTTGTCTATCTTTTTCATCATAGTATTCCCAGTCTGGAAAAGAGCACAAAATAGCCACTCTAGTAAATATTTCTGAACAAAATGAAATAATGAATGAACATGAGCTTATCACATAAAGGCTTATTTAAGAAAGTTATTATTTTCAGGGGCACCTGGGTGGCTCAGTTGGTTAAGCGACTGCCTTCGGCTCAGGTCATGATCCTGGAGTCCCGGGATGGAGTCCCGCATCGGGCTCCCTGCTCAGCGGGGAGTCTGCTTCTCCCTCTGACCCTCTTCCCTCTCGTGCTATCTCTCATTCTCTCTCTCTCAAATAAATAAATAAAATCTTTAAAAAAAAAAAAGAAAGTTATTATTTTCTATTTCTACACCAATATCTAGAGAGTCAAAAGCAAAGTTATAGCATGAGAAGAAACAGGTTTCCATGGGCTGTTCAAAATGATGAATAACTCCCAGGATAAAGCCTATGACTAAGCAAGCACAAGAAATATCAGTTAGGCCATATGTTGGTGAGTAAACAGTAAAGTGGCTCCCTGAGTGTCCATCTGTAAAGGGAGCAAACAATAATGGAGAATTAACTGTGCACCAAACGTTGTGCTGAGTATTTTGTCTGTATCACCCCCTTTAGTACAATACTGAGTATACATTGTCCACATCATTTTACTGCTAAAAATTCTGACCTCAGAAAGATAAGATATTGCCTAAGATTTCATAAATACTGAATGATGGATCTTAGATTAGAAATATGTCTGCCCAGCTCCAAAGCCTATATTTTTTCTACAATATCACAGAACCTCTTTTGTTTTCTATTTCAGTAAGTTTTGAAGTTAGTGTCCTCTGAATCTAAGAATTAAGGTATAGGCCCAAAAGAGACCTACAGGAGTCCTATTTTTAATGTCCTAAAGTACCTCCAAAAAAAAAAAAAATCTCCTGAGAGGAGAAAGAAGGGGAAGAAAAACACTTGAGGTTAATTTTTGGTCCTCAAAGGTAAACTGTCATGCAATGCCACAAAGTTAGTTAATGGGAAAGTGTGAGAGTAGAAACCAGCTTCTAGATCTAACCTCATATTCTCATCCAAATAACTCAATAATATAAACTAGAAATATACAGCTAAATATCAGTGTAAAAATGAAAGATTAGGTTTGTACTGGGCACAAGTGAACCAAATCAGCAACAGAATATATTAAAAAAAAATAAATGACTGATATCAGACCTCTTGGATATGAACTTTCAAGGCCCAGAACTGCTTTAACCATAGGGACAAAAATGCTCAGAGCATTGATGAGTCCATGATTTATTTCTCCTGGAATCTTCCATCTTAAGGTCTTCACAGCTGAACCCAGTACCCCTCTCCTACCCAACAATGCATTCAGACTCATTCAGGAGTATTTTGTCAATGGACAGACTAAGAAGCTTCCAAAGGTTCCTGTAAGGTAGAAGCCACAACAAGAAAAAGAGCAGCAAAACAATTAAGAAACAAAGAAGCTTAATAGGAAAAATCAGAACTGTTTTAGACTTCTGTATATGTATTTTGCAGATTAATATATTTTGATTACACATTCAGAAGTACCGTAATATTCTCAGTGCTCAGGGGCTCTGGAAGTCTTAATGAAGCCCAATCTACTGGGAGCTTCTGCCTAGCTATCCCTAATATGGTAGGGCTATAGTACCATCACCCTTCTGTATCTCTCATTGCAAATTCATGGGGACAAGCTTACCCTTCAATTTTTCAATACTGATATCCTGACTACAGAGGATTGTACCAAGGATCAGTTCCTATCTCAAAGGCAGTCATCCTTCATGTAAGAAGCTAACTCTGATATTGCTTATTAACACAAGAACCATATCCAATAGAAATGTGCTATACTGAATAGTGACTAAACAAGTTAGATCCTCTCTCACAAAGTATTTGAATGAAAGGGGTACAGAGCAAGTTCTCATGTGGCAAGAAAATTGGGCAAAGAAGCAGGTGGAAGGAGAAGCAAAGAGGACCAGAGTAAGGGAACTGTGACCACTTTTCTCAGAATGAGCAGAAAGCACTAAAGGTTGATCCTTGGTTAGTACATGATATCTTTTTAGTTCTAATTGATTGATAGTTATTTCTATCATTGTACCTGAACTGTTATGAAGTACCATGTATAATTTATCTCCTTTTACTTTTCTAACTCATTGTTTGAACCCCTATATATACGTTATCAGAAAGAAGTCCAATTTCTTCCAACTATGACCCACTTTTGTTCAGAAATGCTAAGGGCCAAACCCAAAGAATGAAAGTCAACCCTCTTTGGAAATCAGGCTTATAGGAATCTCACATTTAATCCTTTCATTACTGCCATTTTCCTCATTTTTTAAATTGTGCTACTGATGAAGTTTACTTTTGCCCAATCTTATGGATGTTTATTCTCTCTGACAATATAGCCACAGAGGGTCTCCATGCTGGAGTGTGAAGATACTCTTTGGAGTGACTCACATATTCTAGCAATTGTTCCCCACACAATAGTACAAAGGCTGGGCTTATGAAGGGCACCAGCTCCATGTTGTATCCTAACCAGTAAAACCTCACCCTTCCCATAAGAAGAACCTAAATATTAGTTCATTGTATACCATCTAAAGAAGCAGCCCATACTACTCCTGTCCTACAGGAAATTTTATTTCAGGGGTCTCATTGCCCTCCTCCTGCCATAAGGTCTTGGCCAGGTTCATTCAGATCCATTCAACTTGGTTTCCTATACTAGGAGTTCCAAATAAGATTATTTAGAATATTTATTGGCATCTTCCCTTCCAGAAGGCCTCAGGTCTTCATTTACAAACAGATATACCTCTCCCTCAAGGAACACACTTCCTAACCAAGGACATTTGAGAGTGGTAGCCTTGATAAACAAAGTTTCTGCCACACCATAACTTGTTGGTGGCTGGACTGTAGCCTTACCCTGACACACCTGCAGCACCACTGAGGTGTCTTTCCTCTGTATTAGAGGCTTTTTGTCTCCACCTGAACAAGCAAGAACCTGTCATTTTAAGTATCCTCTTCCATGGGGAACTTATTTAATCTCTACTTTGACTGACACCCTGTTTACACATCTATGAAGGAGATACTTTAAGCCCAAATTTTCTAATATCTAAGTTCCTTGGCGGGAATAAATTAAACACTAGCAGGAAGACATTAATTCTTAATGGTTCAACATGTGAAAGAAATAAAAATAAATCCGTGAATACTTTGCCTTCTAAAAACTTTAGTGAGTCTACAACTAATTCATTTTCTTTTCAGCATAAAGCTCTTATTCATTTTTCTATTTCTTATAGTTATTATGTTCCTTTCTTGCCTTAATTCTGAATCTATTTTAGAAATGTTAACCTCTTCATTCCCTTATACATGAGCATTGCCAGTCGACAAAAATATAACTTGAAAGCCTTATTTTCTAAGGAATGCTATTTAGAAATAGTTAATATTTTTCTAAATTGGTTTTATAGTTTTTACTAGTGATATTTAGTTTTCTAAATAGTGCTATTGTCCCTAATGATTTTAATAAGTGACATAAAAATTAAATATAATACTTAAGAAAGACTTAACATATAGCTTGATGCCTTTGCTACCAGATTCTTTCTGTAAGCTATTAGAATTTACTGACATAATGAAATATTCTTTTTGTCTGATTCTTTTGTCTCTTACAATATTGCAAACATTTGCTTTTTAGCATTACTAATTTAGTTGCCTTAGCCTCCTGTATTCTGATTTTAATCTAAATAGAATTGTTTATATTTTTTAAGTTGAAAATTATTTTTGCTTTCCTTTTAAATACATTTTCTAATCTCCCATTTATTTGTATAGTCTTCTCTCAATAAATATTAACATCACCTATAATATTTATAATAATAATTTCATTAATAGTTTCCAGAGCATATATGTTTTCAAAATCCCTTTCACAAATTGATATCCTAAAAATGTACTAATACATTTAAGTTCATTGAAATATTTTTCAGACTAAAATACTACAAATATAATATAATGTTTAAATAGTAGCTATAATAAAGGAACACCTAACATTAAATTGGATGATGAGAATCACTATGAAGATGTTAGATATCTACATGAGATAACTTTGGCATGCTAAAATAAAAAAATAAAAATAAATAAGTCTCCCTGGAAAATAAAAAATCATAGTCTGCATTTCTATCAATAACAACAAACACAACTAGATTCTGAGGAACTTTTGAATACACACACCCCCCCCACACACACACACACACACAAACTTTCAAATGTTCTTAAGGTCAGCCTAACAATGCCAGGGACTGCCCTCACAAATTTAGGCACAATAATTAAGGCAATCTCAAATCCAACCCTCTTTCCCTGTTCTCTTTGAACCAAGTGAGATTGCAAACCATTTTTGTATTTTTCAACCATTAATTTACAGGACTGAAGGGGGTAAGACCTAGAGGATGAACTTGAAGATGATCCAAATAATTCAAACCCTATAAAGAAAAGTTTATCTGTCAGTTTGAAAGAACTTTAAAGACATTGTGATATGAAGCAGAATTATCACTACTATTAATTGCACAGGCATATTAAAAGGACCCCAGAAAGTGACCTCCTCTAAAACAGAGAATGTATGTAGAAAATATGTCTTAATCTTCTATTCTATACTTAGATAAATGTCAAGTATATCTACAACCTCAATTAACCATAGGAAAAAAGCTGTCAAAATCTAATTCTTTTTTTTGACAAGGCGTTTATTCTGAAACCAGCAGAGGGAGAAGGAGGCACTTGCATTAGAAAGAGATGAGTGTCACAGGGGTCTGAGCCACATGGAGAGCTTTCCATGTGCAAAAGACTGATTAGAACCATGGTGAATATAGGCAGACATGTTACAGGGTTTGTCGACTGAGCTATAGTAAATCTGGGGCTTTGCAGTCTGGTTGACCTTGAAATTGAGCTTGTTAATAGTTGTTTTCATTTCTAGCAATGTCAGGAAAAAATAAGGATGAACTGATGAAATGAAAGCACTTTATATTAAAGAATCATATAAGCAATTGCAAAGATGAAGTCCAGTTGTTTATTATTATAAGCATTTATTTTACCTGTTATCTTGAAAAAATTAAATTATTGAATAGCTTTTGATATCATTAATAGTAACACAATTAAACAAAGTTAACAGAAGGTCATCCATTCAGTCACATTAACAAATACCTACTGTGTTCTTTTACACACAAAGAAATGTTTTAGATGCATTAGAATACACACAAAAAAATAAAATGCAGATTCTTCCTTCCAGGAAACTATAAACAATAAGATAATATAGTTATATGCTACAGTAACATAAATTTTTTAAATATATTGGTCATTCAACAATACCAATGTATTGAATTGGCAGTTTAGAACTGTACTATCTACTACAGGAGCCATTAGCCATCTGTGGCTTTTTAAATTTAAATTTAAATTAATTAAAGTTAAATAAAGCCAAACATTTAATTCCTCAGTCTCACTAGCCATATTTCAAGTGTTCAGCAGCCATATGTGGTTAATGGTCACTGTATTGGAAATATACATCATTGTAAAGAGGCTCATTAGAAAGCACTGGTTTAGAATATAGAAATATCCTATCCAGTTTCAGGAATCTATTAAAACCACTTAGTTGAATCTTTGTAAGTGGAAAGAATGGAAATAATTTTGACATTCAGGGGCACCTAGTTGACTAGTCAGAAGAACATGCAACTCTCAATCTTGGGATCTTGAGTTTGAGCCCCACACTGGATGTAGAGATTACTAAAAAATAAAATAAAATAAATTTAACAATACATTCAAAAGTTCAGTTAATAGAGTATTAGACATAAGGAAATAGCATGAACAAAGTCAAGAAACCAGAAGTAGTGGAATATATATAGGAAGAACTGCATTACTTATTTATTTATTTTACCTGTGGGAGAATAAAGGGTAGAAGTGGGAAATAAAATTACATATTTAAGTTGGAATTGTCATCATTAAAAATGAGCGGTAAAAGAATTTGCATAACAGCATAATGATTTTAACTTTGTTTTGCAGATAGGTATGTCCTAAAGTATGGTATGTAATATGATTTTAAGTGGTATACATTGATGGCATTTTTTATTTTAACAGCTTTATATGTATTTTATGTGTATGTGAAAAAAATTTATTAGCACATAAAATCTGTTATATCACTGATAGTATTGCTTAAGACAAAAGTGAATTATTTTCAATTAAAACAGAGTGAATTGAATCAAATTCACAGATGGTCCTTTGTAGAGAAAGAGTCTTCAGGTTTTATTGCTAAGGCGGTACATAGTGTGCTGGCTAAAATCATTAAATACCAGCCTTAACACTGTGTCACCATGGGCATATTATTTTTTCTTGTGTTTTAGTTTCCTCTTCTGAAGAAAGATATTAAGAATGGAGACATTAAGAGTATCTATGTTACAATATTTGTGTAAGAAATAATTGAAAAGCATTTAAAGGAGTGGCCTAGCAAGTACTAAGCACTTAGTAAGTTTTTGCTATCATTACTATTAACAGTGAAATTTGCAACATTATTAGATTGGTGTTTAGTAAAGTTAATCCATCTGCCAACTGCAAAATGGATGAAAGAAGAAGACAATGCATCTGGAAATAACAGAATACAGACTCAATCACTCAAAAGTCAAAGGAAGTGCTGTGCCTGAACAGAGTAGCACCAATGAAAATGTAGAGAAGGGAAAAGTTGATAGATCTAACAGAACTAGAATAAATAGAACTTGATAAATAGTTTAATAGGAAAATGAAGAAAGAGAGAGATCGAAGGAAATACCACAGTTCCAAAGTCTAGGTAGAGAGGCACCAATTCATAGTGAGAAGCAGATGTTTGGGAAGAATGATGATAGGTTTCATTTCAGAAAAACTGACTTTGAGGTTATGGCAAGAACTTCAGGTCAAAGTATCCAAAAAACAGTGAAAAAAAGGATCTGAAACTCTGCAAAAAAAGCTCAAACTGCAGGTTTATAGCTATCGGCACATTGTTAATTATCAAAACCATGAAACAAAATGAAGTTGCCAATGGAAAGAGGGTGAAAGAGAGGATCCTTAAAGAACATCTCTTTGCAGGTAAAATGAGGAAACTCAGACAATGACTGAGATTGAGATGGAGAATTCAGAGATGGGGATGAGAATCAAAGGACAAAGGAGTTGCAAAAAGGAAAGGACAAACAAGAGTTATTAAGTGCTGCAGAGTGGCTGAGGAGGGGGAACTGAGAGAGGTCGTTGAGCTTAGTAACTAGGAATTATTGGTAAACTTAGAATAAAAATCTTGGTATAGGTCAGAATCAGTGCTTGAGCTTGACTGTAAGGTCCAATATTGATACACTTTCAATAAGTTTAGTCACAAAAGTAATGAGGGAAAGTATGTTAGCTTGAGGAAATGGCATGAACAAGGGAAAGTCCTTGCTTGTTACTGTTTTGAATGTATCAGAAGGCTGAAAAAAGTCGTGAATCTTAAAGGGTGACTGAAAACTAAAACAGAATTTAATTCAAAGTGCTAACACATGAAGGTAATGAAATAGTAGATCAAGAAAACATCAGAAGAGCTCAGTCTTGGAGAGGGTAAAGAAATTTCTCATTGGGAAAAAAAAGATAGATGAAGGTAGGTGAAAATGTATGGAAAGTCAAATTGAAATTAGTCATTTTAGGTAACTAAGATCAAAAGTCCTCAATATTCACTCACATATTCAAAACACATTTGCCGAGCACCTATGACACCTAGACACTGTTCTAGAAGCTGCTGATACAGAAATGAACAATACAGGTAGTAAACTAAACTTACTGAGTTAATACATTCTAAAGTACGAAGAAATACAATTTAAAATAGGTTGAAGTCAGATCCTGGAGAACACAAATATTTAGAAATAAGGGAAAAGAAAAAAGAGGGAATAAAATGCCAATTAATAATCAAAAATTTTTAAATAGTGAAATGGTTTTGGAGAAAATTAAATCAGACTATAGGCTAGAGAGTGATGGAGTAGCTTTCTGGTCAGCAAGGGAAGACAGGGAGGCCTCTGTGAGTTTGGAATAACATGAACTGAATTCTGAATGTGATCAAATCTACTATATGGAGATACCAGTGGAAGGAATGCTCCAGAAGGAGAAAATAGCAAATATAAAAGATCCAAAGTGGGAATGATTTTAGCCTGGAGAGATAGGAAAAGCAAAGGGTGGCCATTGCATAGTCAAAGTGAAGAAAAAAAGCATGGTGTCTTGAGTGAATATGGCTGTCAGAAGTAAGTTTTGAGTGTGAAATAGAATTTCGGACGAGACATAAAGAAACAAAGATATTGAATAGAGTCACACCATTTGCTGTCTTTTCGTGCTCACATCTGTTTCTAAAAGAGGAGTAGACCTTAGCAATCTGTTCACCTTCATCTACATTCATTGCCTAGATGATCTCATCCAGTTCCTTAGCAACATTTTCTAAATGCTGATGATTCCTAAATCCATGTCTTCATCCACAATCTCTCCACTAAACACAAGACAGTTCCATCAATTATTCTCTTGGAAATCTTAGAAGCATCTCTAACAAAACACATACAAACTAGAATTCTTTGTTACCCTCTCACCCTCAAATGCACCTTTTTCAAATCTCTGGTATTGTAGTTAATAGCTCTCTCATGGACTTCATTGCTTGTGACAAAGACTAAGGAGGCAGTGATTATTCTCTAATATCCCACATCTATCAAAACTCAGTAAGTCCTACCTTTTTTTTTTACAAAATATATCCCCATTTAAACCACTCTCTCGAAGTCCACTGCCACAACTCAAATTTGATTAATCATCAACTTAATGTGTACTTTATAAACAAACTCCTACCATTCTCCCTGTTTCAACTCTTGCTCCTCTATAGTCCATTCTCCAGCAGGCAGCCTATAAAGTAATCATTCTTAAAAGAATCTGTATAAATTGGTGGTACATATTTCTTAAATACTTGATAGAATTTGCCAGAGAAGCCAGATGGGCCTAGAATTCCTTAATGGAAAGATTTTAAATTACAAATATCAATGATCTATATTTATTGATATGAAGCCATTCAGGTTTTCTATTTCATCTTGAATCTTTTTTGGAATTTTTTATTTTTCAAGAATTTTGTCCACTTCATTAAGTTTGTGAAATTTATTGGCATTTAGTCACTCATAATAGTCTCATTTTTTTTTTATTCTTGATATCGGTAATCTGTGTCTAACTTTTGCTTGATTAGTTGAACTAGTATCAAATTTTTTCTCTTTCAAAAATTCAACTTTTGCATTCATTAAGTTTCTCTATTTCATTCCTTTTTTTTCTGTTTTTATTTCAGTAATTTCCACTCTTACACTTACTATTTCCTTCTTTTGACTTACATTAGAGTTCATTTCCTCTTGTTTTTTGAGCCTCTTACTTAAGGTGGAAACTTAATTCTCATCCTGTCTTCTTTTGTAAGAAAAACATTTTACTGTTACAATCCCCTATAAGCACCATGTTAGCTGCATCCCACAAATTTTGATATATTTTTATTCAGTTCAAGATATTTTCTCATTTCCTTTTATTTCCTTTTAACCTATAGGTTATTTAAAAGTATATTATTTAATTTTCAACTATATGGAGATTTTCCAGATACCTTTAATACTGATTTCTAATTTAGTTATATTATGATCAGAGAATGTACTTTTTATGACTTTTAAATGTCCTTTTAAATGTATTGATACTGTATTTTATTGCCCAGAATATGATCTACATTGCTAAATATTTCATAAATTTTGAAAATAAATATTTTTCTGTTGTTGGGTAGAGTATTTCATAAATATCAATTAGGTCAAATTAGCTAAAGGTATTGTTTAATTCTTTCATATCTTTACTGAATTCCTATCAAGTTGGTCTATCAATTACTGAGTGGTAATATAATCTCCAACTGTAATTGTTAATTTGCCAGTGATTCCTTGCAGTTAAGATTTTCTTTAAGTTTTGGAATTCTGTTATTAGGTGCACTCACCTTTATAATTGTTGTATCTTCCCATTGTATTGACCCTTTTATCATCATGAAATCTCTACCTTTGTCTCTAGTAATAATCCTTGTGTTAAGTCTACCAAATCTTATATCAATATAGCCACTTTAGCTTTCACATGCTTCTCTTCGCATGTTACACTTTTTCTATTATTTTATTTTCAAACATACGTATATAAAAATATGAGGGTTGCTTTTTTATTTAGTGTAGTAATCTTGATTGAAGTCCATTTACATTGAATGTAATTATCAGTGTGACTGGATCTCTTTGTGACATTTTGCTATTCTTCTTTTGTTTACCTCACTTCCTCTGTTCCTCTTTCCCACTTTCCTTTATTTCTTTTCTTAATTTAAATTTTCTTTTACCTCTTTAGCTATAATTTTTACATTTTTAAATGGTCGCTTTAGGAATTAAAACATTAAACTTTAAATTATTTCAATCTATTTAAATATTGACATTTTTTGATGATATATGGGAAAGTAGTTTTCATTTAACACCCTCCATCCTTTGGGCTATCATTGTTATACATAATACATCATCTATGTTACAAGCCAAATAATACAGCGTTAAAAATTTCCTTTACATAGTCATAGATATTTTAGAGAAATTAGGAAATAAAACCATAAATAAATATTTTCTTACAATTATTTACAATTTCTAGTCCTCCTTATTCATTTTGTATAGTTGATTACCTTTCAACTTGAAGGCCTTCCTTTAGTGGTATAGGTCTTCCTTTAGTGGTGTGACACATTCTCTCAATTTGTCTATTGGAAAATCTCTTTCACTTTTGAGGGACAGCTTGACTGAAAATAGAAATCTTAGTTGACTTTTGATTATTGTTGTTGTTCTTTCAGCACTTTGAATACGTCATTCTAATGTCTCCTGGTCTCCGCTATTTCTAATAAGAAGTCAGCTTATAATTGTCTCATAACTGTAAGTAATGAGTCATTTCTCTCTTGCTGCCTTCAAGGTTTTCTCTTTTATCTTTGATTCCTAACATTTTAAACATGAGGGATGTAGGTATAGCTTTTCTTTATTTTCCAATTTAGGGTCATTGAGCCTCTTGTGTCTGTAAGTTAGTATTTGCTCTCAAATTTCAGAAGCATTCTGTTCATTTCTGGAAATATTTTTTCTGTCCCTTTCTCTTTCCTTTTGACTCTTGACTCCAATTACACATAAGTTGGACCCCATGATACTCTGCACTGTTCTCTGAAGAAGTTTTGTTCATTTTTCTTTGATCTATTTTTATTTCTGCCCTTTGGAATCTATAGTTTCCAGCAAACTACATTCAAGTTAATGGAGTCTTTCTTATGCTATCTTCAGTCTGTTTTTGAGCTCACCTAGGGAATTTTTATTTTCAGTTATTATAATTTTCAGCTTTAGAATTTCCATTGGCTTATTTTTTAGTTTCCACTTGTCTGTTAAAAAATCAACAATTCAATTTGTGATAACACTTTTTCAATCTTTGAACATAGTTTTCTTTAATTCACTGAATATAACACCTACTTTGACATTTGTGCTAATTTAATATCTTGACCCACTTGCAATCAGTTTGTATTGATATATTTTTCTTCCTGCATATGAGCTACATTTTCCAATTTATTTCCATGGCTAGTAACTTTTTGTTGCAAACTCGTCATAACAGATAATGTATTTGTTAGCTCAGTAGTTCAGACTGCCATAACAAAATACCTTAACTGGGTGGCTTAGACAACAGAAATGTACTTTCCAGTTCTCATAGTTCTGGAGGCTAGAAGTCCAAGATCAAGGTTCAGTTGATGAGGAATCTCTTCCTGGCTTGCAGCAGCCATCTTCTCACTATGTTATCACATGGCCTTTCCTCAGTGTGTGTGTGTGGCAGGAGGGGGCAAGGATCGTTTTCTAGTCTCTCTTATAAAAACACCAAGCCTTTTGATCAGTTCTTCATCCTTATGACCTCATTTAACCTTAATTACTTCCTCAGAGACACTATCTCCAAATACAGCTACAGTGAGGGGGTGAGGCCTTACATATGAATTGGGGGGAGATATATTCAGTCCAATATGTTGTAGTGACTCTGAAATCTCTTTTCTTCTTAGGATTATTGGTTTTTGGTTCCAGTAAGTCACTAACTTGCCTGGATCCAAACTAAAATTTGTCTTCCCCGTGGTCTGGAGAAGACAGTAACTCTGGCCAAGTTTTCTTGGCTTCCAGATGCTGCTTTTAAGCCTAGCCTCCATGTTGGTCTCCTCTGTGCTTATTTAGTTTAGATATCTGCCAAGAAATTTAGCTGAGTCAATGTTCAGATTTGGGGGTTCACTCTTTTGGTGGTTTCTTGCCTCCAGGCCCCCCTTGTAAATTTCCAGTTGCTTTCCCATCTCAGAATTCTGCCTTCTGACAAATCAGTCTAATAAGATTTCTATTCTCTGCTGTCCAGGCTCTCTGTGGACTAGGGAATGCACTCAATAAGAGGCATGACAAACTACAGTATTTCCCCAGAGGCAATTCTGTCATTCAAGAGCAAACCCATCTCTATTTTCACCCTGCTTTTTCACCAGCCTGCTTGAGGCCTTATTTTATTGATCATCCAGGAATTTGCAAAAATATTATACTCAGATTTTTAGATTTCAGACCTATGTGGTGCTCCTGCTTCTAGAATTTCCCCTGAAATTGAGTCATTTAGGCTGAGGTTTTCTAAAAAAGCCACAACATTGTACTTTCTACCTGATGTAGTAGCACTCTTTTAGTAGTAAACTGTTCTCAAGTTTCTACCTGCCTTTGGTCATTTTCCAGTATCTTCAAATTTTTGTTTTGATTATTTTCCAGTTACTATAATTGTTTTCTGTGGGAAAAACTGCCTGAACTTGCCACACCACCCTATTATCAATGTTCAATCTAACACATATATCAGATCATATCGTACACACACACATACACACACACACACACACACATATACCAGTTTAAAAATCCAGAAATTGCTCTTCCCTTCAACTGGAGTAGAATGCAAACTCAATATCCTATAAGACTCTGCATAATCTACCCTCTGCCTAAATGCCTGGCCTCATTTCTTTCCACTCTCCACCTTGTTTATTATAGCCTTAAGAGCTGTATCAGACAACCAATAGGTTGCCTAACCAACAGTTTGACCCATTCTCCTGGATCTTTTTTTCATATTCTTCTTTCTTACATGCAAGCTACATATCTCAGGAATGTGGAAAGTACAGGGTTTCCCACATTTCCAGACATATCCAGAGGTGGGTCTGATTTACCTACAGGTAATTCTATTCCCCTCACCAGTGATTAATTCAGCACTGATCATTTGGAAGATTTTGGTAGCATTTGAGGAAAGGTTGACAGAGCTTCTGAGAAATTTCTTCCCCTTTCTTCTAAGACAAAGTCAGGAATTAATTTTATTGCCCCCTGAACTTGAGTAAGGAAGCTCTGACATGTATCCTATAGTCACAAAGTGACCTGACCTTCAAGGGATGCTGATCAAAGGTTAGTGCAAACATCGGAGAGTAAGACAAAAAGAAGGAAAAAACTCTGGGTTTATGATGATGGGATCTATTGGGAAAGGCAGTCTCATGTTTGCAGTCTTTCCACCTCATCAACTGCCTAAGGATGGGCCTTGGGCCTGGAATATTTCTTCACCAAGAGATCAAGAGTCCTCACAGTCTCTGCTGGGTTTATCACCTTGTGTGGGAATATCTTTCCCTGTTTCTGCTTAAGCATGTGCATCATACGGCACCTGGACAACCTCACCTTTGTATTTGCCCCCTTGCAGACTATAGCACAAGACGGGTGTATGCAGGCCAGTCACTCTCTATCAGCTGCCAAAAGGGACCAAGGAGGACCACTGCCACTAGAGAAACTCTCCCACTGTCTCTCCGCTATAGGCAGTCCAGTGCTTGAATGCATTGTGTTTTCCCTGACGACTCCATACCAAGATGTGGGGCACAGAAATGTTTGAACTTCTATTCCTGATAAAATAGGCAACAGATGCCATGTGGTTGACAAGATCAAACAATCTTGGAAACTACCTGACCTTTGAACTTCTGGCTATAAGAGGCAAAATGTGCCTTAATCATTTTTAACTATTGGAATTTTTTTTTCTCTTTCTTGTGAAAGAAAGCATACTGGCCTTCTTTCCATTTCACAAAAATGCCAAGCGTGTTCCTGTCTTCATGCTATTTTAATTATTCCTTGTTTTTTAGGCCTCTTCCCCCGGATCTTAATTTAACTGCATCTTTTTCATCATTCAGATCTGAATTCAACAAACTTTTCAGATAATCTTCCCCAACCAGCCTAGCTAAAGTAGCCCCTCAATCACTACTTAGTCAAGGTCCCTATTTTATTTTATTTATTTATTTTTTAACTTGCAGAGATGGAATATGTATTTGGGGGAGAAATTTTCTTTTCCTTTTTTTTAAGTCTTTTCTTTTTTTTGAATTTTTTTATGTTTTTTTTTTAAGATTTTATTTATTTATTTGACAGAGAGATAGCACGAGTAGGCAGAGTGGCAGGCAGAGGGAGAGAGAGAAGCAGGCTCCATGCCGAGCAGGGAGCCCAACGCGAGGCTCAATCCCAGGACCCCAGGATCATGACCCGAGCTGAAGGCAGACGCCCAACTGACTGAGCCACCCAGGCGCCCCTTTTATTATGTTATGATAATCACCATACATTACATCATTAGTTTTTGATGTAGTCTTCCATGATTCATTTTTTGCATATAACACCCAGGGCTCCATTCAATACATGCCCTCTTTAATACCCATTACCAGGCTAACCCATCCCTCCAACCCCCTCCCCTCTAGAACCCTCAGTTTCCTGAGAAACAAACTGAAGGTCGCTATTTTAATTTCTCCTTTCAACATATTATCACTATTTGATATCATACTATTGTATTTTTCTTTTTATTATCTATTTCTCATCAATCTAGGAAAGCAAACATTATCTTGTTCACTACTGTATTTTTTGGTGCCTAGAAGAGGACGGGGCAGCTAATAGACCCTCAACAAATGGTTATTGACTGAAAAATAGCAGAAATGAGTCAATTTAGCTGGAAACAGCTAACAACAAAACTCATTCATTAGAATAGAAACCTTTCAAATTTACATTATAAAATTGGTTTACTCATAAGAGAAAAATGTCGATAATATCAGCTTAAGTCCATATGGTTTATCTCAAAATTTTTTGCTCCCCATAATTCCTTGGAAATTTGTATTCTCCAAAATATTTGTATGTGAATTTTCACAATAGAACAGTCTCTTCCAGTTGAAAAATAGGTTTAAAGGTTATTTTTCCATCACTCAAATTCCTGGAAACAAATCTGTTTACTTGGGAGAAGAACCAAATACTATAATCTTACCATAGTCAAAAGACTTGCATTTTTTATTAAATGCTATCCAAGTGAGGTTTTTTTTTTCAACCAGCCTTTGCAAATTAGCATTAGTTCATATGCCCAGAGAACAAAACAAATATTTTAGATAACACCAAAATTCTTCATTACTTTAACATTCATCAGCATCAGAAGAACTATTCTTGAGTGTTGGAAAGGAAAGTGTGCATTTTGTTGGTGTGAAGGGTTTGCATTGACCTTTTCAAACTTAGGAATCTGTTTCCAAAACACTGTCTGCAACAAAGTTAAAGTCCAGTTTTGAAAACACAGATTTTCTGATAAGGAAATGTAAGTATGAAATGTGGGGTTCTCTTAGAACTTTTTGTTTTTAATCTCTAAAATCTTTGGAATTTTTTTTAATCTTAATTACAAATACTACAGGGTAACAATGCATGAAATATAAAACTCATCACGTGCTAAGCCACTGTGCTCATGCACTATCTTCCATGTAGCCTTCCCTTACTCCCTGCCTCTGTCCCTACATGACACTTTCTCTACCTCGACCTTAAACATCTAGTGCCCCACCACCAATTAAGACACACTCTAACTACAACTTTCATAAATGAAGCCTCAGTGTACTCAGCAACTATTTGACTCTTACATCACTTTGTTTCCTTTTCTATGCCGTCCTGTGAATTAGAAAGCTCCTCTTGAAAATAGTAAGGGGTTAGGCTGAGACACAAGCTGTTTTTTGCTTTTCTTTTTATTTTTTTTAAAGAAGACTTTAACTTACAATATTAATTATATTTAAGAAATATTCCCCTGTTCCCTCCACTGGCTCCAATTACGCATTTCACCCTTACTTAGCCCCTCTCTCTCCCCCTTCAATAACTGCTACCTATTTCTCTTTTTTAATCCTAGAAAATAGTGATCACTTTAACACTCTATTTAAATTGCCCTGTATGTATCCATTCTCTATTAAAATATAAACATGATGGGGGACACAGAATTATTGCTTGAGGAAATAAAATATTTTGTTTTCAACTTTAAGACTCATTTACAAACCAAACTTTTAAGACTCGCTGACATGAAAACTTCAAATCTCTGTTAGAAAAACAAATTTCTCTTTCCTAATTTGCCTTATAGGTTGATTTTATGCCTTCCCTGCCCCATTTGGTTTTTGGTCAACTCACTCTAGAACATGATGACAACATGATATCCACATACATCTGTGGCTTAACCATTACACAAACTGACGGCACTGGAATGCCAACAGTGCCTTGTCACTGATATGCTCTGAAGCATTTTAATCATAGAACTGGCCACAAATGGAAACTCATGACCTGGCACAGGTCTGTGGGTCTATGGGACCTCAAAGTGCTAGAGCTTAAAATCCACTGAGGACCAAATTCCTGCAGAGCAGGAAACCCACGCTAAACAAAATCAGGGGAAAGAGAGTATTGCCAAAATGCAATTACTTTTGGACTAATTTTCATATTATAATCTCATCAGGTATAGTACAGAATCCATAATGGTCTCCTTTCTTAGGTAGAAATTGGCACCATCTTTTCCTTCTCTCCAAGGAGAATTTATATAAAAAAAAAAATAAGCCTTGTAAAAGAGTTTGTTTTAAAAATATTAACAACAATAATGTTATATTAAAATAATACTATGAGTTAAGACGACGTTGGAGAGCTAATACTCCATGAGATTACCTGACAAATATTAAATAAGCAGCCAAGAAACTGAGGGATTCTACAAGCTTTGGCCCTTCAATATAGACTTATTCTGGTGAATTCCCCTATTAGAGCAGGAAACTTAAGATGACCCTACTCCTAGTATGTACTGAAATTCCTCTCAGGCACTGATGAAGTACCTGAACAAGGGAGCCAAAAGGGCCACAGCATGGAGATTAAGTCCCAAACAATTAAGACCTTTCATTGACTGAGGCCCAGATAACTTCAGAAGTTATGACAAGTAGTGGACACCAAAAAAGCAAGTATACCTATTTATTAGATTGTCTGCTGGCAGGTTGAGAACCTGGGAACCTTTCCCTGGCTGATTAAATACAGTGTCTGATGTTAGGGTTCCTCAACTTCTTGAATTTTCCTAAAGATTTACAGAAAGCCAGTCAGTATGACAGAATAGGAATATAAAATTTCATTAGTCTTACTTTCTACCTCAAATTCAGCCAGTACCGTGGGTAATTTTAATATCCGTGAACATGCATTACCCTGCCTAAACATTCTTAAATTACCTTAATTCTAATTACATTAACTTCAACTCTACTCCAGCCACCCAACTTAGAACCAGCATCACCCAAAGCAGCTCTGTCTCCAACATCTTTAACATTAATATCCTGCTTTCTGACCACATCCTTCAATCCTTCCAGCTCTCTTGTGTATTTTAATTCATTTCCATTTTAACCTCATTGGCAATATAGTCAGTGGTTTAGTGTGTGGGCTCTTAAATCAGTCTACTTGGATTCTACTTGGATCCACATCCTGGATCAGTTGCTTCCTAGCTGTGTACACTTAAACAGGCTTCAATTTCCTCATCTAAAGAAAATGGAATTATGTTTAATCTAGCAGATACTCATGCCCACCTAATACAGTTTTTATGAAGATAAAATGAGATAACCTGGAACACTCGGCATAGTGTGGGTGAAGAACATAGTAGGTGATAAATAAATATTAGTTCTTTTTTACACATTTATTTATTCCTAAGTTTATTTTTCACCTATTTTTTCATATCTGGCCTAAAATCTGTACTTCATTATTTCATTTTCGCCAAATAAGACACAGACAAATTTAGCCAACTAGCTGCTCTGCTCCACACCAAGACTGCTAAAAACTGATGGGAAAATATATGCCTGGGTTTTAAGTATCAAAACTGTAAGACCTCCAAGAGCAATTGTGCTATCGTTATGGTTCAGTAAGCCTTCTACATGTCAACAAACAGCGACATCTCTAAATATTGACAGCACTTTTTATAAATCACATTCTTCAAATATCCCATATTATCTATTTTCTATAAAACTTTTAGGAATAATACTTCCTTCCCTTTTGAGACCTTGTTATTACATCAATTATCCCCTTTTCCCATCTATTTTAATTCTTTTTCCCAGATACACCATTATATTTGCTGAGTCCAGGGCAATGGTACAATTGGCGGCCCATATACAATATTTTTAAATATTTCAAAGTTATGAATGAAGCTAACAGAGCCTTCTGATTCTACCCAAGGTAGAGTAGCAGCAACTAGATTTACTATCCCACCTAAAACAATCTTCCCTTTTAACAACAACAACTACAACAACAGACAAAACACATAAAACAATTTTCAAATACATAAAACAGGTTTTTAAGATTTTGGACACCAGTCAACAAATGACAGTGATCACTAAGAGATGGGGAACAGATGAGGTGAGCTCTACATTTTTTTTAATTTACTGTCTTGAGAGAGTTCTCAGGCCATGATCTGGGGAGGGAGAAGCCGGGGGGACCCCAGTGGACCCCTTGAATTGAGGAGACAGCAAGAATAAGACAGGAAGAATAAGGCTGCTGCAGTTCACTGGACAGAGTCGTAGAGAGGAGAGAATTTCACAGGGATAGAACCCTGGAGGTCTATAGAGGATCCCCTCAAGTATTCAGCAGAGAAATTATCAGTGCATGCACATGAGGAAATTATCCAAAACTAGTGAGAAAAAAACATCAGGAACAATGTCTGGAACTAACAGAGAGTCAGAAAGAGGCCTTTTCACATCTTCCAGACTAAGAAATCTCATCATTTACAGGTAATGAGATGGACCACCCAGGAAGGTCTTCCTCACTGGTAAAGAAAAAATTAACCCTACTTAACCCCAGCAAACAAGTATAAAAAAGAAAACCAGAGAGGATAAAACTATTTCAAAGTAACTTAACTATATGCTGGAATAAAGTTCAAGAATAATTATAGGGATACAAAAGATATCTAACAGTCAAAAATGTAAAATTCACAATGAATGTCAAAGATTACCAGGCTTGCAGATAAGCAAGAAGACATGCCTCATAAAGAAGAGGAGAATCAATAAAATGAAACTGACCCAGAACTAACACAGGTGTGTTAGAATTAGTAGAGAAGGACAATAAGATGGCTTTAATAACTGTGTTTGATACATTATAAAACTCATTAGAAACATGAAAGATAGGAAGAAGACCCGGATCTACTTTCTAGAGATAAGTACTAAAATGACTGAGATGAAAAATTCACAGAACAGAATTAAAGGCAGATTAAACAATGTAAAAGAAAAACCTAGTAATATTGAGAACACAATAGAACCATTAAAAATGAAACAGGAAAAAATAACATTAAAAAAATAAAAATCAATTGACTGTGGAACAACTTCAAGCAACCTAATATACAAACTTAAAAGATATGAAATACTCATTTCAACATCAAAATATACATTATTTTCAAGAGCAGGACTATTTGCAAAGAAAAATCGTAGTTTAGGCCATAAAATAAGTCTCAATAAATTCAAAAGCATTTAAGCCATAAAAATCTTCCCTGACCATAACTGAATTAAATTAGAAATTAATAAAGAACAATCTCTGGAGGGCGCCTGGGTGGCTCAGTCGTTAAGCGTCTGCCTTCAGCTCAGGTCATGATCCCAGGATCCTGGGATCGAGTCCCACATCGGGCTCACCGCTCAGTGGGAAGCCTGCTTCTCCCTCTCCCACTCCCCCTGCTTGTGTTCCCTCTCTCACTGTGTCTCTATCTGTCAAATAAATAAATAAAATCTTAAAAAAAAAAAGAACAATCTCTGGAAATCACCAAATATTTAAAAAAATATTAATATAATTCTGTATTACCCATGGATCAAAGAAGAAACTTAAAGAAAAATTAGAAAATATTTTAAAGTAAATTTTTTTAAAAAATCAGAAAGCAGTATTAATGGGAAAATTTATAGCACTAAATGCTTATATTAGAAGTCAAATCAATGACCTCAGTTTCCACCTTAAGAAACTAGAAAAAGAAAATCAGAAAAAGCCCAAAATAAGTAGAAGGAATAATAAAGACCGATATTCTTCATGAACATAGGTGCAAAAATTGTAAACAAAGTATTAAAAAAATACAGAATATAAAGATTAATGTGTCATGACTAAATAGGGATTAATCCTAAAAAGGCAGGCTGTTGTAACCTTTGAAAATCAATGTAACTCATCATATCACCAAAATTTAAAAAAAAAATTATAATCTCAGTAGTAGTAGTAAAACCTTTTGACAAAGTCTAATATTCATTCCTGATTTTTAAAAAGTACAGCTAACATAAATCCTGCACAAAACTAAATACTTTTTAAGTTCAGTAACAAAACAAGCATGTCCACTCTTACCATCTATTCACTATTGTACTAGAGTTTCTAACTACTGTAATTATTCACCTTAGAAAGGCATCTTTATGTAAAGAAAGAAATAAACTTGTCTATTTGCAGCTGATATTATTGTCGGAAGAGAGTATGATGGAATTTACCAAAAAGCAGCTAATCATGATAAACTACTTACCAAATGGGTTGGATTATATGATATATGTTTAACTTTTAAAAAAGTTTTCCCTCTGTCCTGCCCCCAAAAGGAGTTAGCTTAAAATCAATATTTCCAAATGGTGCTTTCTTAATTTCTTTGTCTTGAATAGCATTGCAGGAATTGGAAGAAGACATTAGCCCAAAACTGTTTTCATCAATGTTACTTAGTTTATGTATATATTTAAATAAATGACAGATGGACGGACGGATAGACAGATATGATAGAGCGTTAACATGACTAAAACCAAAAAAACAGAATTACAGAAAATTAACATATTGAATAGTTATTCCCAGAGTCCGACCACACAATTCCAAGTGGTGATATTGTGGTAAACAAGATCACTTTTAAAATATGATAAATGGTTATATTGTGGAGATTAACAAAAATACTATAAATCTTAATGTTATGTAAACGAGTATTTATATCATGGGATAAAATTTCCAGTAACAGCATCATAAACAGATACAAAGTACAGACGATGGGCTCTAAAGAGCTGGTGACTCAAAAGAATGTCTCCAATGATGAAAAATTAATGGCACTTCATGAAATATAAGGTTTTTTAAAATTGGCATTTTAAGATGAATTTAGTATTTGCTAAAACATGTGATTTTAAGTGTCTTTGTCACTAATAAATTGGCCTTCTCATAGGGCAAATGAGAACTACCTTACATTTAATGCTGTTTTAAACTGGGCATTAAAGCTCTAGTATAATATTATTCTGACATGAAAAATGACTATATATTGTGAAGTAAAAAATTTTATTAAACAGCATAAATGTGGTATCATTTTGTAATAAAAAAATGTCTATCTATACAAAACTACCTCTTGGTAAGATAATCACCAATATATTGACTGGGGTTATCACTGGTGGTAGAATGACAGTAAGTTTCTTATTTTGTGTTTTTCTATCTGTCCAAATTTTCTATAATAAGCATTGTAATAATTTTGATATTAGAAAAACAAAAGACAAGAAATCAACATCTCTGAAGCCATGTCCATTTTGCCACTCATTTATTTGATGTCATAAGATGTTATTTATTTGTAGCATTGCAGTTTTGTATATTACTTTTAATTTACTCTACTCTATACATTTTAATATAAATGATATTTATGTTGCTTCAAATTAGTTATTAAAAGATAAGAAAAATCCTGTACTGTGTATGTTCAGATTATAAAGATATGCTTAGTGAACCAAGGGAACCCAGTGATCAACATTTGTTTTCTAATATTAGATAAGTAACTCAGTTGTAGCTCTTACCTTATTTTTAATTCATCAGAATTAAAGGTGTTGTTAGTCCTTCAGTGAGAATCCAGAGTTTTGTGTTAAGGATTTACAGGAGAAAGTATCAAACTGCATCCGCTGTCCTGATGCCCTGACTGACCCAAAATACCAAGCTTTGTTTCCTTCCTTGGATCCTGAAAATGTGAGTATGCCTGTCTACTGAGGGAAGGAGAGGGAAGTAAAAGACAGAGACCAGAAGATCCTGATGGGAGCAGGACATGCAGCAGCAGCCTTGAATTAAGGGACACATTAACAATGGCTCCCTGGTATGTCTTCTATTTTGAAATCTATAGCTCTGCATTCTGACTTAATATCCTCTATGGTTTCTTAATGTTTATCTTGGCTCTTTGTTGTAATTTGTCTCTAAGAGATGAAAGATGAAGATGGCTAGTCTGGTAAGATCCTCTTTCAACATCTGGTGTTTACCACAGCTCTGTGAAGTTTACTTTTTTTTTTCTCTTTGAATTTAGTGTATTTGCTTCCTTTAGACCAACAATTTTATAGACATTGCAATAAAATATTCAATTCCCCAATTTTTTCTTTTACCCATCTCCTGTTTTTTTCTCCTGCCAATCCCAATAAACACAGTCTTATCAATGAATCCCTCAAAGAAGGCATGTCAATTGATCAACCAATATATACTTTTCATTGAGTCACTCGATGAATCAAACCTTATTTCACAAGATTAAGATCTTTATGAAAACTCAAAACTAGTTCAGAAAATACAGTATGAATCAAAACTGAATTGACAATTCAGACAGGGAAAAGTGAGGAAAGAGAAAAACCACATCATGATGAATCTGGCCTTTCAAGAGAGGTAAAGTGTTTAGTGAGAAAGCCACCAGAGCATCCTAGGCTGAAGAAAGAGAATGTGGGTGACGATAAAGGTGTGTATTTTGGCATGAAATGAATAATCCTGCCAGGTGGAGGCTGGGTTTAGTTACTGAAAGACTTTATGAAAGCAAGATCATATCACTAGCTTTACTGAGGAGTAGTGAGAAGAAGGTGCTGAGAGATTACGGGTGATCCTGAAGACCAGACCTAAAAGTATGGCTTTGTATAATAGACAATTTATTTCTATCACAACATTTTAGGAAATAGTGTGTCACAATAGCATTATTATTTTATATTAGATTGGCAGTGAATTGAAGAGAATGGAAAGGGGAGAGAAGGGTCAAGAAAATGTGTTAGAAAACAACCGTAATGATCTGGGTATGAGGTAATGGAGCCTGGATTCCAGGGGTGATGATACATGGAGCAGAGAGAGTATGTAAAGAAAAAAAAATCAAAAATAAAATTAATAATTGGTGACAGATTGGGTTAAGGGAATGGAAAAATTGTAAGGAGCTGAACATGTTCCTAAGCATAAAAGGATAGTGGTACCAAGGACAGAAATGGAAAATTTGGGATGGGACTCGCATCACAGGATTTGTGCCTGCCCATATGTTTCTTGCTAATTTTTGGTTCTCTAAGTAGCTGCCAGCTAATTCTAAAAAGGACTTTATTTAAAAATTTAAAAAAATAAATAAATAAAAAGGACTTTATTGTACTGACTTAGAAATGGTCCCCCCCCAAAAAAAAAAACAACTGGCTATTCATTTGTAAGGGAGTGTCTGCACAAAAGAATACAAGAGGGTTTTCAGGAAACCTAAAAATTACATTTTCCAATACAGTGTTGAATATTCCCATACCCTTTAGATATATCTGTCATGTCAAATGTTACCTTTTTGGTCTTATTTAGATGACATTAAAATTCATACGTTTCTAACAATTATTTTCACTTAACTTGAAATAATAAATTATGCCTATTTTCTATAGTTTCTTCTGGTTCTACATGCAGAGTCTGTGAGTTTTAACTCTCCTTTTGAAGTTTAAGTAAAATAGGCAATACACTGTGTCCACCGATATCATTTTGAAACTGTCTGACCCATTATTACAAAAAGATGAGCGTTTCACTTAATAAAGCCTTAGAGTAACACAATTTGTTACACCATAATTAAAGATGGACACATCTGTTCCATTTTAATTCAAACCCCTTTGAACATAATTACATAAAGCTGCAAGAACAGAAATTCTCAGTCTTAGAAATTTACTATCAAAAAAAATCATTCTGTCTACAAAAACTACATGGTCAAAGGACAATTTGTAAAATGAAGTCAAATAGATGTCTCTCACTCTGTATCAAAGCATGAAATAAAGCTAAGACCCCAGATTAAAGTACTGTCCCCAAATGAAAGCCAGAATTAGTTAAGGGAACCCAGGTGAAGGACAATCTTTATAGTAAGTACTAGAATTCCATCCCTGTGTAGCAGGTACTATCTTTTATTCTCTGAACCCACAGATAAATAACAAAGGAAGAAACACTCAGGGAGGATAGTTAAAGGGAAAAAAATAAGAGATATTCAACATTTATGCATCACCTTTAAGCCGCCTACTAACTTCTAAATTTCCAGTCAAAAATAGTGTATCTTTTTTATAAAGATCTAGTCATCATGACCAAAATAGTTCTTGGGGTAATAATAATCAGATGTATAAATAGAGAAAACAGAGGTAAAGGAAACCCTATAATTTCAGAATGAATTCCGAGAATTTAATAACATGAGTTAAATGGTAAACCATGCACACAAATATCCCTGAAATGAAGGCTGTTAGTCTGTTTTATTTATGTTTCCATATCCTGAAGATGGCTTAATGAGGAGATGCAATCAGGATTAGCTAAGCAGTGAGAACTTGGAGGGAACAGGGTGGCAGTAAGATTTATATAAATATTTGCAGAGACTGGGAAGAGCAGATGCTCATATAATCCAGACAATGTGTGTGCACTTCATTTTAAAATAAAATAAAAGAGTTGAAAGCCAAAATATAATTAATCAGAGGAAACGCTTTAATCAACTTCTTCCAAATCCTTAAGCACTGCTAAAAAGATTAAAGAAACATAAAAGAAATTAAAATATGATATTCAAAAGGAAACCAGAATTAATCTATTCCTGACATTCTCCTTTTATTTCAGATGTGGGATGGAGCATGCAATTAATATGCATTTCCAATTGCTGCCAACTAGTGAAATTTCCTAGGTGTTTAAGCTACTAAATAAATCACCTAAGACTTACTGTATAATTTACAATGTAGTAATGATAGCTCTCTCTTCGTTATTATTAGGAGTAATGTGTATGCTTGTTCTTATATCCTGTAGTTCTTATATCCCTGACCTAAACAGGGATCTTTCCAATAGAATAGGAGACAGCAAATTTAAATGAGTGTCAGTCAGTTTTACATTCATAGGTTACCTACAAAGATAAAAAAGAAGTTACATATCAAGAAAGGAATTAGTATATCAAATCCATGTAGATATCCAAATTGGACATCTATTTAACTTTAAACTCGGTTTTGGGCTCAGTTCTTCCAAACTCAGAAACTCTCTTGCTATTATTTCTGTTCTTTTCTGCCCAAGATTTGATGAGCTGCTCTATCTGAACCTATAATTATTACTAAAGCTCAAAGAACATTTTTAAACAGAGGATTTTAAAACAATGTCTCAAGGAAATAAAAAGCACATGCCTTCATGGCAAGTTCAAAATATACAAACATTTAAAGCTCAGAGCATTTTCCCTTTCCACAAACAAAATTTTATTGGTGACAGGAATTATTTCATATATATCACCAGAATATTATAAACCATTTTTAACATAAGATGGGCCCACCCCTACAGAGCGTTAACAGTTTACTACTGTTCAAGAATAGTTTTTCAATAGAACTTGAGCATAGTTCCAATTTCTAGCAGAAATATTATTAGTATCTACTAAAATTCTACCAAAAAGTCTTTAGCAGTTGGGACTAGAAGTCATGAAATCTTAAAAATTTAATCCTGCAAAACACTGCCAAAATTATTCTTATTGAAATGCCAGGGATCAGAATTTCTTATTATGCACCCTCCTATAAATAAATCTTAATAATAGAAAAGAATGATTGATTGACCTGGGAGATCCATTGTGAAATCTAAACTGGGAAAATGAAAACAATTATGTGGCAATTTCTTTTGTGTTCCATCATAGTTAAGGTAACTTTGAAGTTCACATTGCCGTTACTTCTTAGATGCTAGCTGCTTGATATTCTGTTCTAGCAAAAGAACAAAATATCAAGCAGCTAGTATATAACTGAAAAGAGGACATAAAGATTCTTGTCTCAGTCTCTAGATGGCTTTTGGCATTTGTTTAGTAATTTATGTGCAATGGCCCTTTGATCCCCAAATTACTGACTCTGTGTACTTCATTGTAACATGAATTTACTATTATTAAAATAGTCTATATTTTATTATCAGAAAATCCTGAGAAGTTGTCCACTTTGATTTATACATCAATGTCATTCTTTATCAAATAAGATTGTGTTACTCAAATTAGTGACTCTCATGTAATGAACTCAGTTAATGATTTGTAACCAAGCCCAGGGATAATAATGCTTATTAAGAATATGGCCATTTCTGTCAACAGACTCACTGGAAAGATAAGAAGCAGAGTCTAGTTATAAAAATGTTCCCTTTATTCTGTCTCCTTTTTCTCATTTCTTATCAGCACGCCACAGAATGGGATATAGAGTTTAATTATTGTGGTTGTTGACAATCATTATCGCCATGTACCAAATTCATCACTTGTCACAAGGAAATCAGAAATTAAGTTCTGTTGGGCATTCTGAGACTGGGATACAATACCTGGAGATCTGAGTCTCATCTCTGCTTTTATGCTGCTTTGCATTCTTCTGCATGGGCCATGTCTATGAGATGAGGAGATAGGTTTGGGATATGCCACCCCAAGGCACTTCATACCCTGGGCATTCTCAACAGCAAAGCATGGCATAAATGGAACCATATATGAAAACTGCTCATGGATCTGGAACTGTGCTGTCTGACAAGGCATCCCCTAGCTGCATGTGGCTGTTTAAATGTAAATATAAATAAATTAATAGTAAATAAAATTTATAATTCTATTTCTCAGTCACACAAGCCAAACTTCAAAATGTTCATAGTTCCATGTGACTAGTGGCTAACAGTAGAAAAGAAAATTTCACATAAATGGCTATACTCTATCCATCAATTCCTGGAACTGGGAATAATATACACCAAAATTATCAACTTGCAAAATTAATCAACCTGTATCCAAGAACTAATGGATGTAACAGAGTCATTTATATACAGTTTGGTTTTTTAAGAAAAACTATGACTCTTGCTCTTTTTATTTTCTAACAATGGGGGAAGATACATGCAAATGACTCTACTTCCTTTTTAATAAAAAAAAATTTTAATAAAAAAATTCTGAGTATAATATATACTTCCCAGTTCTAAAGGATTTCTTAGTAGTCATGCAGAACCCTCAAATCATATATCTATACAACCTGTAGCAAAGATTTATTTCAAAGATTTTTTACTATGGTATATTAGTTGCTAATGCTCAAACACACACACACACACACACACACACACACACACATAAATACACACACACCACCCACATCTTTTCAGATAAAAACTATCAAACAATACTAACACCAAAACTTGCTTGGCTAGTATATAGGCAGGCAATCTGAGAATGATCTAAGTTTGGTGACTTAGATTTAATAATACCAATTTAATGACACATGATTTTACATAATCTACTTAAGAAGCATAATACAATGAATAAAAATATGCAATATATAACTAGTTATAGAACATCACCATTGTTTTCAAACATACCAAAATGTATACATTCAAAAATGGTACCTGCCTCAAGTAATTACTTTTCAGAAAAATGAATTACCTTCAGATTTTCTGAAATATTCTTGTAAATAACATTAATGGTATCATATCTTAATACTTCAGGGACTTACTTTGTTTTGGAAATAATTCAAACTCATCTTAAGCCAAATCTGGATCATAATTTCTGGTTATAATCAAGATGAAACTAAAAAGTAATAAGGCATTTCTTATGATAATGACAATAATAGTTATGTTAATGATAATAAGGTAGCATTTATTGACTGTCCATAAAATATCAAGAGGTGTTGAATATTTAAGATAAGTATTGCAGTCTTCATAATTTTTTCCCATCTTACAGATAAGCAAAGAGCTGTTATAAAATTGTCATAACTTGCCAAAAGTCACATGGCAGTCACACTGCAGAACAAGGACTGAGACTCAAATATCTAGCTGCAAATCCAGGATGCTAAGGTTAATTCTTAATGAGAAATTCCAAAAAACATTTTTTTATTTATATGCTTTTTACTTCCACAATTTCTGTTGTAACAATTTATATTATATCCCGATTTTGATCAATATATACTGTACATTTTATGTGATTTTTTCATTTTTTATTATTATGTTAACCACTATACATCATTAGTTTTTGATGTAGTGTTCCATGATTCATTGTTTGCATATAACACCCGGTGCTCCATGCAGAACGTGCCCTCTTTAATACCCATCACCAGGCTAACCCATCCTCCCACCCCCTCCCCTCTAGAACCCTCAGTTTGTTTCTCAGAGTCCATCATCTCTCATGGTTCGTCTCCCCCTCTGATTCCCCCCCTTCATTCTTCCCCTCCTGCTATCTTTTTTTTTTAACATATATTGTATTATTTGTTTCAGAGGTACAGATCTGTACCTATGTGATTTTTTTAAAGGAAAATAAGCTATGAACCCAATTATTCCTCCAAATACATCTCGATTATTTTTAATGTAGAAAATCAATAAAACCCTTCAATGAAAATTAAGTCTTCAGATAATTGTTCATTAGATATTAGATCATTTGGTATGGTTTTCATAAGTTTAACATGGTTACTTTTATTTTAATTGAAATATAAATATGTTTCCATATAAATTTGCAATGTGAAAAAACAGGAAAAATCATTTGTGTAAGTTTTAGTATGTTTACAAGACTAACAAAATTTGATATGAAATATTAAGTTTGCTTATCTATCATACAAACACTGATTACAGAGTTTTAGTTTTTGAAGTTGGTACACAGCTTTAAAATATAACTTAGAATGATTATCTCATATACAGTTCAATACAACAAAGGTTCATATAAATATTGTATACCATCAAACACTATCAATTAAGTATATAAACCTAAGATAAAGCTGTTCAGGTGGCATACTAGACAAAGTGGAATTATTACAGGCAGTTTGTATCAATTAAGAAAGTTCAAGCAGTTATTTAAATACCTGAGGCTATCCATTAGCCTTCAAGCTCAAAGAAATCACAAAAACGTAATTATATCCAGCCTGGTGATTGGCACTTAAGTTTATAAGAGGTTATGAAAGCCCCACAGGTCATGATTGAACAAATAGCTCCTGATCACAGCACCAGTGATATCTTAGAAGAACAAGATTATAGAGAAGAGATCTTGATATTTAAGAATGTGCAGTTTTTGAAAAGAAAGATTTGAAATAGCATCTACTATTTTAGAAACAATGCCAATGAATCAGCATAAAAATATATCATTTGTGAACAATTCAGTTTCTAACAATGTGTACACAAACCATATACAACTTTTTTTAAAAAATGGGGAATGCTATAAATCTTAAATTCAATCTCAGGAGCAGCATTAACTAGTACATCGCTTCTTACTTAGAGGTTTCCTTCCTACAGATGTCTTAACCCATTTAATCATGCTCCTAAGTACTACCTTGTGGCAGGCAATTAAGACTCTGTAAGTATTCAGACTCTACATCTGTGTACCCATTTCTTTTGAAACAAGAAAAGAAAATTACTTAGCTATAATTCTTACTCTCAGTGAATCGTAATTACAATGACTCTAAACCTTTTGAACTCAAGTGCTCCTGTAGTGCACGTGAGATACGTGTGTGTGTGTGTGTGTATCCCAACCAAGCAAGTCATTCGGTGTCCTCACAAATAGGCAAATACACCTCCAAATCTTAAAGTCCAAAGTATATCTAAAACTATCAGCTTTACATCAAGATAGGCAGAAAATAGTTAATGGAGACAGTTATAATGATGACCCAGAAGATCAAGAATAAAGTTTAAAAAAAAATTACTTCAAGAGGTCTAAATAAAGTGTCTCTCCACTTAAGGACACAACCTTAAGTTTTCACCCCTGTAGTTGGGAGCTGTTCTAGTTAATATTCCTTTTACCCAAGAATTATATGGTTTATCAATGTTCAAAGATTTACAAGAGTACTGAATCTATGCTGAAAATAATTTAATCATGGGTGACTCAGAATTCCCTTCAGGATTTTTTTCCGTGCCCTGAGCATCATCATTAAACGCATACATCATTATCACTGCATAATCTTATAGATGCAGAATGCATAGGAAATGGAGTTTTCCTCTATATACTTTAAAATATATGTGGGAATAAATCTGCTTTTAGCTAACTTAATGGACATGTCTCTCAATCATAAAAGCAAAGATGGGAACAAAAGTTTATTCATTGGCATTTTTTACATGTTGGGTTTTCAGGTCAACAGGACTTCAGTATACACAGAATAATAGCATACACGTGTGCGTGCACACACACACATGCACAGAAAGATTTTAACACACCCTTATATATATGGTATAAACAGCTATGTAACCAAGAACTCACCAACACACCCTAGCTCCTAAAACTTCCTTCTCATCACTAATGCTGTAGTAACTCCTGGGTCTTCATTAATTTTCACTGGTGAGAAAATAAATGTCCAGGATCTCCATTACCCCATTGCTTGAATCCTTGGTGCCATGAGAAATTTGATGGCTTACCCTCACTGCTGGAAGATGAGGGTGGGGAATGTGATGAGGAGGCTGTGTTTCCACTCCCACCTTTAAGCCCACTTCACAATGGAAGATGTGTTCCAGAATCTTGGGCTGAAAACTAGAATAAGTTTTTCCATAGAAATAAAAATCTGAATAGCTGAGACTTCTCAGATGATGAGTATTACAACTCAGTTACTTCACAGGATTTTGTAGACTGGTCAGGATAAACTACCTCATATAACACCAATGTTATTAGAAAAATATATTCAGAGTTTTAATATCACTTAAGAAACAATTTTTGAAATATATACTGCTCATATTTTGGGGAATGTCCATAATTAAAAACACAAAGAAATCAAAGTTACTATTTTATAAAATCATAGAATTTTACATAATTTTTAGTGGACATATTTTTCAAATATTTGTACTGACAAATGATTAAATTGAAATAGTAAAGGCTGGGGAGCAACAAGCCTTGCCCAAGATAGAGGGGATCAGGGAATAAAGTCATATACTTATGTGCATTATTTTTATTCTAACTCAACTGGCTATTTTTTTTTTCTTCTACAGACCTGGTAACACTGCACAGTTCTTTCCCTTTTTATCGAAATTATCACTTTTGTTTTACTTTTTACTGGATTATTCTAATTAGCATGTAATAAAACAAAACAAAACCTTCTCTTGACCCCAGTCTCCACCTTAACTACTACTCCATTTCTTTTTTATGCAGCAAAACTCTTTGAAAGAGGCCTGTACTTATAATTTTCAATTCCTTTCCTCTCATTCTCTTAAACCCATTCCAATCAAGCCTTCAGCCCACTATTCTACCAAAACTATTCCTGTCAAAATTATTACTGACATCCTTGTTGTACAATCCAATGGTCGTTCTCTGCCCTTGACATAATAGAGCATTTGACACAGTTGACCACAGCCTCTTTCTCGAAACATTTTCCAGGATACTTCCCACTCAGTTTTCCTTCTTTCTTATCATTTCATCTAATTTCTTGCTTCCTCTTCTCTGTCTACTTTCCTAGTGATCCTATGTAGTTTCAGGACTTTATGTTAGCACTCTAAGGACATTGTTCCATCACTTTATGGTGTATATAGTTTCTGATTAGAAGTTAGTGGTTTTACAAATCATTACTACCCTGTAGGTAATGAGTCATTTTTCTATTGCTGTTTTCAGGATAATCTCTTTACCTCTGGTTTTCAGATGTTTGACAATAATGACCATAGTTTGATTTATATTTACCTTCATCTGGCTTTTCTTAGCTTCTTGAATCTGTAGTATTGTATATTTCATCAACTTGGAGAAACTTTCAGCCATTTTTTCATCAAATACTTTTTCTGGCCCATTCTCTTTCCTCTCTTCTGGGCTCCAATTACAATTGTGTTAGACATTTTGCTATTGCCCACAGATGCTTAAATCTCTGTTAAAATTTCTGATCTTTATTATTTTTGCTTTTTCAGATTGAATAATTTCTACTGATCTTTCTTCAAATTCATGGACTCTTTCCTTTGTCATCTCCTTTCTGCTGTTAAACCCATCCAGGGAATTCTTTAATTCATAAACACTGTTTTTCAGTTCTAGAATTTTCACTGGATTCTCTCTTCATGTTTTTTGTTTTTCTAAGATTTCCTATATTTTCATCCATTATAAACATCTTTACTTTACCTCACTGAGCACAGTTAAAATAGCTACTTTAAAATCCTTGCTTGTTAATTCTAGTATCTTCATTATCTGAGTTGGCCCCCACTGATTGTTATTTCTCTTTAAAATAGTCACGTTTTCCTGATTCTTCATGTGTTAAATAATTTCAGATAGCATTTAGGGTACTGTAAATGCTATTTTGCGGAAACTCTCTATTTTATTCCTCCAAAAAGTAGAAAAATTTTTCATCAGTTAATTTAATTGGATTCAAAAGACAAACTATCTCCACCGAGTTAGCTCAAATGTCAGTTCATTTCTTTTGTCTTTAGCTGAAATCTTTTTCAATCATGTATGGTTCAAGTGTTAGCCAGAGATTTCATAGAGTTTGTACATGGGGAGTAGGGCTCCCCTTTTCTGGTTCTGTTTCCTCATTCACTCTTTACTCTGTGTGGTTGCCCCAAATTCTGTCTTCTAATTCTTCAGGACAGAAGAACTTAAGGTTTTCTATCGCAGCTTAAAAGAGGCCTTGCAGAAACCCTAAGATGGTACTCAAGCTAAAAGTTATAAAAATGAGGAAACTCACCCAGTACCGTTACTTCTTACAAGTTTCAATTTTCCTTCATAACCTGCCTGGTTTGTTAACTCCTCAGAGCCTTTGTAGTAGTTGTTTTTGGTATTTTATTTAGAATTTATAGCTGTTATTTGCAAGATGGAGATCTGTTAGAAGATTATTCAAACATATTATTGGGGAACCAGCCTTCAATTCAACCTCATGACTTTAAATATTATCTCTATGTTGAAAGCTCCTTAATTAATATCTCTTCTCAAGGTCCTTCCAGACTCACATAGCTAACTGTATGTTCAAATTGCAATTGGCTGTCTGATAAACACTTCAAATTTAATATATCATATATCAAAGATCAATCTCCTGATCTCTCCTCCAAACCCATCTTAGTAGGTTGCAACTTCATCCTTCCAGTACCTCAAGACAGACATTGTTTTCTGCCAACCTTGGTAGTTCTCTTGACTCCTTCCTTTCTCTCATATCCTTAATCTAGTCCAGTAGGAAATCCTGTTGGCTTCACCTTTAAAATACATTCAGAATCTAATCACTTGTGCTCAACCATCGTCCCTTGCCAGGATTATAGCAATAGCCTCCTAACTGCTTTCATTGTGACTATCCTTGACCCCTCAGTAAATATTTAGCATAGTTGGCAGAATGATCCTTTGAAAAGGCAAAGGACTTTTTTACTTCTCAACATTTTTACAGCATCCTGTTTAACTCAAAGTAAAAGACAATTGTATAAAATGAGTTGTAAGCCCCAGCTAACTATCTTCCTTTCTCTTCTGTTTTATTCCCTTCTACAGTGCAGAGGAGTTCTGGCAGGGGTAGGGGACTTCTGAACTGGATAACAAAGATTCTTCCTAAATTCTTCCTTCTTGTATAGGAAGTGAAGCTTTTGAGTTTAAAAGCCAAGGATTTGCTGCCTTTCTTTTTTTCTTCCAATCCTACAATGATAACATTCAATGACCAATTTCTGGATGCCTGCACTGGAATGAAGGGTCCTAAGGCCCAAGAAAAGGAAATCAAAGAAGTTCAAGTGTAGGGTAATGAAGTCAGGCAGAGAAGGAAATAAGTGATGTTAAGGAGGATATTTCAGTCAACGCTTCAAAATATTCACAAATATTAGCTCTAATCTTTATCACTTGAAGTACTTATTATATCTGACTCAGCCTTTTGTTAAAAAATAACCATGTAGCAAAAAGAATAAAGGAAGATGAGAAAATGCAATTAATCTTTTCTCACAAGATAGATTTCCACTGTAATGCTGAACTTACCTGGGGTTTTCATGAAACCAGAGATCATATACTAGCCCTGAGGCCTGATGAATTAAGAAAAAAATCAAATTGGATAAAAGCGTGAATGCTTCTCTGTCTGAGCCTAAGTATGGTTTAGAGATTCGGGAACACATAAATGAAGAAAGAAAAAGAATTATCCTCCTTTGACACAAAGTAATGAGAAACAACCTGACGTAACATATTAGCATCAAATAAAGCCAAAATCTAAATGAAGAAATTCTTAGCCTTAATGAAGGTCATATGTAAACATACAGAGAATTCCACACTAGCTTTAAAAGGAAACTTGGGAAATTAACTTCCACACATGATTAACTTTGAGGTTTTTAGAGGAAAGTAACTGCCTATATCCCAAGTAATATCATTTAAAATTTAGTTTCTTTTATAATTAATGAAGCAATTGAAAGTGATTACCTTTTTATTGCAAGGGAGTAAAAATTTTTTTAAAGCTAAGTCCTCAGGATATTTGTACAATCTCTTCCCCTTGCCAGGCACAATCTTCCCAGCCTGGTCTCTGCCTCAGCCAAAACAGCACTTCCTCAGAGACCTTCCTGGACATCCTGCTTAGGAAGGTCAATGCCATCTCCTTTCTATTATTCACTAACTCTATAGTCTGTTTATATAATTTTGTAATTACATGCTTGTTTATATATTTATTCCTTTATGACCTGCATTCTACATCAGATTATAAACACCACAAAACAAGCTGTGTCTTTACTTAATTCCTCAAAGTGTATCAATCACTTAGCATAATGCTTAGTACAGAGCAGATGACCAATTAAATATTTGCTAAATGAATAAAAGAAAAAAAGCAATAAAATTTGCAGCTAACTACTCTGAGGATTTTTTAAGTGATTCATAGTTTTCTGAATGACAAATATACTCTATGTCATTAAGTACTTATTAAATATAACGATCTTTTCTGTTACTATCTTCCTCCAAAACTCCACTGCTTCTGAAACTGCTATTCAGGGCTGTTCTGGGAAATGCTTAAAAACATGCTCTGTGCACGAAAAGTAATGCATGTGTATATATACATAACTTTATTTTAAATTTTACTGACATAAAAAATACACAGGATACAATTTACAAATAATAATAAAACATACAATATTCTTCATTGAAAATTCCATCTAGCCAATTGATTCTCACAGACAGATTTTGTTGATTATTTTCCTAACTCTTGTATCCATAGCTAATCCATATTTGAGATTGACAAATGAGTGTAATTCCAATGTGGGTGTTGTTTGACATTTTTGTTAATGTACAATAAAAATGACAAAACAGAGACATACATCAGAACTTCACACATTTGTCAACAGTGTTAGTAACTTTTTTGCTGACTCAGATTAATAGTTTACAAACACTAGAAGAATATTTTCTCAGATTCTTGTGGTCTTCACACTGTAACACCTGTACACACAACACACTTTTCAATTTAATCTGCGGGGCGCCTGGGTGGCTCAGTCCTTAAGTGTCTGCCTTCGGCTCAGGTCATGATCCCAGGGTCCTGGGATCGAGCCCCACATCGGGCTCCCTGCTCGGCAGGAAGCCTGCTTCTCCCTCTCCCACTCCCCCTGCTTGTGTTCTTGCTCTTGCTGTCTCTCTCTGTCAAATAAATAAATAAATTTCGTCTGCATCATGCATACGTCCTCCATCACTTTCTTATGTGTAGACCAGCAATAGAAAACTTTCTCTGTAAGGGTCAGATACTAAATATTTTAGACTATGTGGGCCTTATACTCTTTGTGATAATTATTCCTATTTGCTATTGTACCACAAAAGCAGCCATAGACAGCACGTAAACAAAAGACTATGCCGTATTCCAATAAAACTTAGACTGTGCACACTAGTCTAACTATGTACAAATACTCTAGCTATGTACAAAAACAAGCAATAGGCTGAATATGGCCTAAGGGATGTAGTTTGCCAATCCTTTGCTTAGATAATCAATAGAACTATAAACTGGGCCTAAATTTTAGCACTTACCATTTTAATGGTTCACATCCTCCCTCATTGCTGATTTCAAGTTACCAATGTGATATCACTGCATGCTGAGTTGGGAAGAGATGGACAATAGAATAGAACACAACTAAATAGTATTCCCACCATATAGTTACCTATAATATATGTAGATAACATAAAGAGTATGGGTAACAGCGAAAGACAGTAAAGTAATTAGAAAGTGGTAAGTTGTATTTATTAACTTTGCTTTTAATATATTTTGTTTAACTGAAGTTTATGTAATTTAATTTTTTTTGAATGGCTGAGTTTAAAAAGTGAACCATAAAATTCCCCCAAATTTAACAATCTACTTTCCTGAGCTGATAGGAACAGGCTTCTGACACTACAGCTCTATTGCATTCCTTGAAATTCTCTCTACACTCTGCATCTCCTACTTCAATCTGGTTCTCTTCTTTCTTTTTTGACTCTATTTATTGTCAGGTAGCTCCTTCTCCTACTCTCATTTCCAATTTACAGTGTTCAGTGTGACTCTGTCCTTCCATCTCTTCATAATCCTATAGTATGCTCTCTTACCATAACTTCAACTACTCCTTCATTGTTGATTATGCTCAAAAATATATATTTTGCTCTGTACTGTCATTCACATTTCTAAATGGACTGCTGTTATATATATTTCCATCTGGATGCTTTGATGCCCTAAAGTCATATCAAATTTAATGAATCTAAAATCAGTCATCAAATTTTCCAGTTCCCTCTCCCTCATGCCTTAGTCATTCAAGGTATTTTTGTCAGTGAGACCAGCTTGAGATTTCTAATTCACCTTCTCCTTGGCCTATATTCCTTCTTTTAAAAAAAAAAGATTTTATTTATTTATTTAAGAGACAGAATGAGCAGGGGAGCAGGGGCAGAAGGACAAGCAGACTCCCTACTGAGCAAGGACCCTGGGATCATGACCTAAGCCAAAGTCAGATGCTTAACCTACTAACCCACCTAGGCACCCTGGCCTATATTCTTTCCTATCAGTATTTCCTGGGAGATATATTCTATCACATCTCTCTCTATTCACTTTTCCACCATGCAGTTCACACAAGAATTATAGTCTCTTGGTTGATCTGTCTTCAACTTTATCATCTGTTAAGGGTTTCTTATTGTGCAGTGAGGCTCATTTATTTTAAATCCTGAGTTTATCATACTTAAACCCTTGATTAAGACCTAACATGTATCCGATTGCCTACCTCAATGATTTAAGCCTAAATTCCGTGCCTCTCAATTTCAAGAGCTTCATTATCTTCAACCAAATTTATCTTTACTAAGCAATGCCATTGTTCAATATTTTGCCAAGTAGACAAAATTCTTAGATATTGTAACTTGCATTTCATTTTTATATGGGTAGGCCATAAATAACTTGTTGATTTATTTGTTATCCGTTAATGATTTTTAAATGAGTGGAGCCGCATCAGGAAACTCAAAAGATATGCTTCCACTGGAACAATAAAGATACAATATATTAAGGAAGATACAGATATCCTAAAGATGTTTCATAAAAAAAAGCTTACCATTCATCTATATTCAATAGACTGAATAAATAGGCTGAATCCTATGATTTGTGCTATGCTAAGGACACTAGGATGAATAAGACACATTTTTTTGACTTCAGAAAGCCACAGTCTACTCAAGTAACAGTATGATCAACATATTTTTAAAAGAACATTGCCTCAGAAAGTCTGCAAGTCTTGGTGAAAAAGGTATTAAAAGCTAAAAATCCATAATCTCAGGAAACAAACTGAGGGTTGCTGGAGTGGTGGGTGGTGGGAGGGATGGGGTGGCTGGGTGATAGACATTGGGGAGATACCGGTATGTGCTATGGTGAGCACTGCGAATTGTGCAAGACTGTTGAATCACAGATCTGTACTTCTGAAACAAATAACGCAACATATTTTAAGAAAAAAGGAAAAGAAGAAGATAACAGGAGAGGAAGAAAAGGGGAGTATGTCAGAGGGGGAGACGAACCATGAGAGATGATGGACTCTGAAAAACAAACTGAGGGTTCTAGAGGGGAGGGGCGTAGGGGGATGGGTTAGCCTGGTGATGGGTATTGAGGAGGGCACGTTCTGCATGGAGCACTGGGTGTTATGAACAAACAATGAATCATGGAACACTGCACCAAAAACTAATGATGTAATATATGGTGATTAACATAACAATAAAAAATTTAAAAAAAAAGAAAAAGAAAAGAAGAAGAAGATAGCAGGAGGGGAAGAATGAAGGGGAGTAAGTCGGAGGGGGAGACGAATCATGAGGGACAATGTACTCTGAAAAACAAACTGAGGGTTCTAGAGGGGAGGGGGGTGGGGGGATGGGGTAGCCTGGTGATGGGTATTAAAGAGGGCACATTCTGCATGGAGCACTGGGTGTTATGGACAAACAATGAATCATAGAACACTACACCAAAACAAATTATGTAATATATGGTGATTAACATAACAATAAAAAAATTTAAAAAAGAAAAATAAAAGAAGAAGAAGATAGCAGGAGGGGAAGAATGAAGGGGGGGAAATCGGAGGGGGAGACCAACCATGAGAGACTATGGACTCTGAGAAACAAACTGAGGGTTCTAGAGGGGAGGGGGGTGGGGGGATGGGTTAGCCTGGTGATGGGTATTAAAGAGGGCACATTCTGTGTGGAGCACTGGGTGTTGTACCCAAACAATGAATCATGGAACACTACATCCAAAACTAATGATGTAATGTATGGTGATTAACATAACAATAAAAATTTTTAAAAAAAAGAAAAGCCCCTGTGGTGAGGGGGGAAGCTAAAAATCCATGTGTCATTTCAAGGGCTACATAAAGGGCTTACTGAAGATATCCCTTCATTAGGTAAATTAGATAAACTATTTAACAAGATATTTTTTAAATTAACTTTTAAAATATACATTGAATTCCAGGCAATATTAAATATTATGTAGATAATTAAAAATATTTTATCTATTTCAAATTTTAATAGAGATTTTTATGGCCTAAACATTTGACTTAACCCATATTTTTATGAGAATTTCTTTAAAGATTTTATTTATTTATTTGAGAGAGAGAGTGAGAGAGAGCATGAGCAGGGGGAGAGGTAGGGGGAGAGACAGAAGCAGACTCCACACTGAGCTGGGAGCCCAAAGTGGGGCTCGATTCCAGGACCCTGAGATCATGACCTGAGCTGAAGGCAGACACTTAACCAACTGAGCCACCCAAGTGCCCAGAGAATTTTTACAATTCTGTATAGTTTGGGATGTTTTAGAAAGCATGAGCAATTTTGGGTTATAATGTGTTCTACCTAGCAAATCAATAATGCTCCATCCACAATAACATACATTCTTATATGTGGTGAAAAAGAATCTTTTGTTAATGACTACATACTCCAGAAAAGGAAACTGAAGGGACACCTGGGTGGCTCAGTTGGTTAAGCATCTGCCTGCAGCTCAGGTCCATGATCCCAGAGTCCTGGGATCAAGGCCCTAGTCAGTCTCCTTGCTCTGCAGGGAACCTGCTTCTCCCTCTGCCTGCCACTCCCCCTGCTTGTGCGCTCTCTCTCTCTCGCTCTCTCTAGCAAATAAATAAATAAAATCTTTAAAAAAAAAAAAAGAAATTGAACATGTTTAAAAGCACTTCTTAAGCATTTTCGACCATCAGTAATCTCTTGAGCAATCACAAATATTACATAAGATGCTACAGAAATAAAAAATATTGTAACATTTAAAAATTATTACTTAGTTGGCATGTCTAAATAAAGGTATTTGCTACTTCCTTCCTCATTAATAAAATGGGACAACTGTATAGTACTGAGAGTGTTTTTCCTAATATAAATTCAGTAAAAATTCTTAGTCATAAGAAAATTAAAATTCCATTTTTTCCATTATAAACAACTTTCAAAATTTTAGAAGTGACTGTCCATTATAAAGATATTAAGCAATACAAACATATTTAACTCAGCTATCAGGAAGCAAAAAACATACAATCTTTCTGCATCATAAAAATCATAGTAATGAATAATGATTAAACTCCAAAGTATTTAAGTCCTCACTTATATTTTAAAGTGAAATTAAAACACACTTAAGAAAAGGTATGAAAAAGACATAATATAGATACTGTTTGTCCATCTGGATTTCATGAAATTCTTAATCTTCATTGTTATATGAAGCCTTATAAATTAGCTTTCCTTGGTTCAAGGGGATTAAGTAAAAATCTGTCTTCACTGTTCCATTAACTCTAGTGGTGGACATTAAATCTCCTTCTAGGAATTAAGTGTCTTAAGAATGTGTAAAGACGGAAAATGAATCTTTGTGGTGAACATTTTCTTGAATAACTTTGTGTTTCTAATGTGATAATCTGTATGTTATCTTTAAACCACACTTAAACCACTTAAAAGTAACTTTGAGCTGAGTAAGGAAGTTGGACAAAGATCTGTTTCAGCTCTAAAATGCTATGATCTCACCTTTTTTTTAATTGCCTCAAAAGCTTATAACATTTTTTCTAAAGTCAATGTAGATGTCATATCTTTTATACATTAAGAATTTTTTAATTTACCCACTAGTTATCCAGTACCAAACCTCATGATAATTGTCAGTGAGCAAACCAGTGCCAATTTTAGACATGTATGATGGGACGAGACATGAGATAAAACTCTTTTTCTCATATGGCTCACTTTGAAGGCAAATGCCAAAAGGCATTCTAATCTGTTCTGTAACAAGTAATACTATTAGAATATCTGCACAAAGCTATTACTTTAGAAATAAAAGATACAAGCTTAAATCTGTACATTATGCATATTTGTCAAAAAATCAATACCCCTACTATGGGAAGAAGGTAGAAAGAGAAGGATCCAGAGGGAGAGAAAAGAGGGAAACCTGCATTTAAAAAGCAACTCAATTGCCTTACCTTCAAAAATTTCTTACACATTTCAAGAATCATTTTTCCCATATGATTGCCATGAGAATAATAAGAAAGTATATGTAAAACATTTATTGTATACTGGCTTCTTTTACCTTAAAACTGAAATAAAAGGTAATTTACTACCGATCCCTTTTTTATTGAAGTTTACTATATACAGGCAATTCTAAATTTTTAAATTATTTATAAAGAAGCTACATGATTCACTTGTTCAGCAGCAGGAACCCAGAAATTTGGCCATATACCTAGAGTGTGGGTTACTTTCTGGGCTAGTGAATCATAAATCTATATTAAAGTGAGCCCAAAGTGAAAAATTTCAGTGTGAATACATTGGTTAAAGACACACAATGTCTTTAAAAGAGCAGCAACGATACAGCTTGGATTCTCTACTTCTTTCTTTGTCTCTCTGTGGGGCCTGCCCTTCTTGTCCTTCAAAATTCACCAAAGTGAGAATAAATACTCCTTCTGGAACAGTAAGATCACAGCATGCAGAATTCCTCTAGTGCCTTTGAAATAGATCAGTACCAAGGCATCTGAGACCACATGGGCATCTGGTCCAGTTTTCAGTCACCACAGATTTCTGCGGAGCTACCCATTGCTCCTGCTGCATGGCCCAGGCAGATCTAAAAGCTCTGCTGCCTCTAAGCCATGCTTAGGGGTCACAGGAAACTTTGTTGAAGCTGTCCATGCCCATGATCCCTCCTGCCAAGACTCCATAAGCCATTCTACCCTCAGATCTCACAGCCTCACCAGCAGTGCTACCGGATATAAGGAATGGTTGTTACTAATTTTAGGACCCCGAGATTTCCTCCTCAGCTCCTTCCTTGAACTTATAAAGCAGGGAGAAATCTTGCCAGACTAGAGAGGAAATATCACTCTCCAATACGGTATGTTCAAGACATTTTGTCTATACCCATGAACCTCATCCTTTTTACTCCTCCATTATCCCTCCACATTTTTCTAAAGACTTAGGTTTTCAGAAAACAAAACCCAGACAGACTTGCAACCTCCTTTCCATTCTACCCATGCATGGTTTGATGACCATGGTAGAGAAATAATAACCTCCTTAAACGGACAAAAAAGGAAGAAAACCAGAATACAAGAGAAAAAATATAGATTAACACTCCAAAATTTTATCAGTCCATTAGGGTATTACTTTACTTTTTTTTCACTGAAATAATTTAAAGTATATGAAGGGTCTTGTGAAAATTCTATTGCTCTACCCAGATTTATTGCTTTTTTTAAGTAATTAATTTAGAACTCACCAAGATATATTTTATATAAGAGAATGAAAGGGAGGTAGAGTCTTTGACAAAAAAAAAAAAAAGGTCCTTTTTTCAGTTATTTTTGCCTCCTCACCTTTCACATTATGGAAATCTGGGTAAAGAAGCAAGGAGGGCAGTAGATAAGGCCTACTATCTCCCTCAACTAATCTTATCTGAAAAGTGAATCCCAAAAGATGCTCAGTCTATTCCCTACTTCAGAAATGATACATAATTCCTACCTTTACTAGCCCATGGGTTTCATTGTTTATTTCCATACATCTGTATGCCATTGCATATTGTGACTTGTCCAGTATCCTCAACCTTTACCAGAGGTTAGCATTTGAACAAGATTAACTCCCTCCAATCTTGAATACATAAGGCTTCCCTCCACTCATAAGCCCTCAGTAAATTACCACCCCCCATCCTTCTTCAACCATCAGAGCCAAACTTGATTGAAGTTATCTATAGTCAGTCTCCAATATAGCTCTCTCTTTCCTCAAACCACACAATGACTAACACTTTATTGAAGCAGGTCTCAGAGAAACTTTCTCCTCATTGCTATATCCAATAAGAATTTCTCAGTTCTTATTTCATTTCTGGTTTCCTATTTTCTGGTCTGTGTCCCCCATTCAACTATTATCTCTATGAGGGCACCTATATATCCTAATTAGCATATGACACCCACCCAAAAATCCATTGTCTAATGAATGAATAATAGAAAGGAATAGAAAGAAACTGTCCTACCTAACTTATAATTTCCAGCAAGGAAGACATGTTCTCCGGAAAAAACAAAGATTTAGCCTTCAGTCTGAAACAAATTCAGATATGCCCTGGATTTTACTTTTGTGTTGTCTTTATTGTTTTGCTACTGCCGCTTGATCTTGCAATACATTTCCTTCACTGGATCTTAGGGAGGATTTTTTTTTTTAATATTCTCTTCAAACTGATTTTCCATCCACACTATTCTTGGGAATCAATTCCAAAGTAAGAACAGCAGACCCTATCAAATATTTCAAAATATTTAGCTGTAACTAATCTCTCATAGGCTCATCATAAAACAAATCTTCATGTTATAAGATTTCAAGCTATTTTTACCTTGGTGATTATATTACTTTTACATTTACAGTATAGAATTTTCATGGTAGGGAAATTGTTATATCTTATGTTCCATTTTATAATACAAGTGTCTTATTTTTGTAATAATTCAATAGATATTACACAATTAATGGAACCAAACTAGCTTGTCTAAAGATAAACTTAAGAAAGTAATCTAAGACAAAAATTAGTTTTTTCCAGTATCTATGAAATATTACTCATATATTTCTTTTGTGATTATCCTTTCCATAAAGAAAACTTTCACTGTAACACCATTAATTTTATAATAATTCAAAAATCATTGAAAATAAAAATAATAGCACATATGATATTCAGGAGGAAGAAAGACAATATGAGAAGATGGGTTATTTAAAATTCTGAGGAAAATAAAGATTGCATTTTTACTTTCTTCTGGTTTGGAAATATAGCAACCAAGGAACTTCTAATGATCAGTTTTGCTTCCCAGATAAAAAGGTCTCCAAAAATGTATTTTTTTAAAAAATAACATCAGTAGTATTAAATATTTATTTTACAAGTAAATCAACTGCTTTGTTTAGCTTTTCTACCTCTAGCTAAACTACCTGTACTGTCTCACAGGTGAGGGGAGGAGTGGACAGGGAGTGAGAGGGTATGAGAATGATCCACATCTGAGTAATCATAACAGACCTTAAAAAATGTGGCAGTAGAGACAGAGAAAGTGAAGGGAGAACGTCCACATAATTCATGCAACTGACGCATGAATTCATTTAAAATTATCATTGAACTAATAAGGAAAAATCTGTGTCCTAAGATGGCTGACAGAGCCAGCGAGGGAGTCCCAGTCCTCGCCCTGGGGCTCTTCTGGGTTCTTCTCCTTGCTCTGCTTCCCACTTGCCCCAATCCGGGTCCTTCTCCATGTCCTGCTTCCAGCACGCACCAAAAGTGCCAAGTATGCGGAAGCAGAAGTGTATAAATTGCCTCCTTTGTTTGTGCTCCGTGCTCAGACCTTTGGAGACCACTCTCCTCTGAGCCCGCTGGTGTTAAGTAAACCTCCTACGCTCCAAGGTCTCTGGGTGCCGCTTGGTTCTTCCATTGGGCGATCCAGTCCAGGTTCCGTAACATTTGGTTCCCTGACCGGGAAACCCAACCGCACTGGCCCGTTGTTGCCACCGCTTTGGGAAAACAGTGGGGTGGTGACAGAACAAGATGTCATAACAGACAAGGCGCACCTGCCTAATTTTTGGCAGTCTCCCACCCCGGTCGCCTCGGGCCGGCCCCGCTCCACTGTTCCCGCCAGACTCGAGGAGACTTGGCAGGCGAGGACCTGATCCCGACGTTGGATTCCAATAAGGCCTGGGGCCCCAGGACCCAGACAAGCCCACACCCATTGGGGTGGAAGGGGAGCCTGATCACCTCCCAGAGACCTCTTAGCCGTCTCACAGGTAGGGATTCCCAGGGAGGGAGTGTAATAACTTCTGGAGTGTGAATGTGTGAGTGAATATCCAGTCCGACCTGGCTTGCTCAAGCGGACAGATTCTGTGACTCCACGGGAGGGCACCCTTAAGGTCCTCAGAAGCCTACAGAGTCTGAGTGGGCCTGTCTGCGATTCCATGGTGAATGGCAAACAGTCTATGGCGGCATCAGAATAGTTTCCAATCGTAAGTCACAACGCTGAGATCGCTACGGCTAAGCCTCACCTAAGCTCCTTCAGGACACAGCCAGACAGGCATCTGACTGATCTCATCTCAGGAGGCACCCCTCTTTTATCTGTCTCTGTGCTACCGCACACGGAGACATCACCACGGGATCAGGGCAGAGTAAACCTACGGTTCTAGAGACCCTGATCAAGAAATTTCAAGAAGGGGTTTTCAGGAGACTTTGGAGTCAGGGTGAACCCCAGCAAGTTGAGAACCCTATGTGAATTGGAATGGCCCATCTTTGATGTCGGGTGGCCTTCAGGAGGGACACTGGATGTCCCAACGAATCATCGAGTATGGCAAGTCGTAACAGGAGAACCAGGACACCCTGACCAGTTTCCATACATTGACTCCTGGCTAGGAATTGCTCAGACCCTTCCCCCCATGGGTGCAATTCGCTTGCAATAGGCAGGGACAGGCCAGAGTCTTAATCACCCTCATGCAAGTGACCTAAAGAAAATCAGCAAAAGCCCCAGTCTCCACAAATCTCAGCCAGAGATCCCGAGGATGAACCAAACCTGCCCCCACCATACATACCCCCAAAACCACCTACACCTGTCTCTTCAGGTCCAGACACTCCACCGCCATCGGTTTCACCAGTGCCCCCTGGCCCAGAGGATCTCTCAGCGCCCCCAGGCCCAGAGGATCCACCAGTGCCCCCAGGCCCAAAAGATCCACTTTCTCCAGGACCAGCAACCAGGCTGTGCCCCAGGCCAGATACAAGCGCCCTCCAAATGCCGGTATGAGAGACGTGGGAACCCAAGAGGCACAATGAAGATGGGACAGTCCAACCCAGCCATTCCATGATGTATTATCAGCCCTTCTCCACCACCAACCTCCTCAGCTGGAAACATAACACCCCATCCTACTCTGAGAAACCACAGGCCATGGTAGACCTCATAGAATCCCTCTTCCAGACTCATCGGACAACCTGGGAAGACTGCCAACAGTTACTCCGCACCCTGTTTAACACAGAGGAAAGGAGGAAAATAAATCCACCCCTAGCATCTGACTGCTGGATCTGTATAAAGCCCGGTCCCGTCCAATACCTAGGCGTCATCTTCAACCATTCTATAGTGTCACCTCCCACCTCGGCACCAGGGACCTCAGATTATCCCTTTCTGGCTCCAGTACTGCTGCATGGCAACTCTTTCTCTCCCATCACTGGCCACAGTCAGGTCTGTGCGCCTAACAACACTTTTCTGGCTTGTGATCAAAGTGTATACATCTGCATCACCCTGCACCATCAATCATGCACACTTGTCAGTCTCTTACCTGATCTTTCAGTCCTTCCCCGGGAGCAATGCCCCACTCATATGGAGACCTCCTAGGCGCCCTCGATGCTCCCCCGTGGCCATCCCTCTTATCGTGAGCCTGCTGGCCGCATCAGGTGTTGCCCTTGGTGTCACTGGCGTCGGGATGTCTTAGGTTCAGTACCAGGGGTTAACTCAACAACTCACAGAGGATCTTTCCGCCCTCACTCAGTCGGCCCTGGCCCTGCAGCGCCAACTCACTTCACTGGCCTCAGTGGTCCTCCAAAACAGGCATGGGCTCGACTTACTCACAGCCATGCAGTGTGGGCTCTGCTTCTTCTTACAGGAGGAATGTTGTTTATATGCTAATGAGTCGGGGATGGTCCAAGAAACTCTGGCCCAATTACAGGAACGAGTACATCGCCAGTGGGAATCACTCCAGTGGACAACTTGGTGGGATACCTTCTCACAATTGTTCCCTTTGTTTGCCCCCCCTCATCGGCCCCCTCCTATTGCTTCTCCTTATAGTAGCATTTGGTCCTTGGATTCTTAAATGGCCTTACTAGGTTTATCACTATTCAAATTGCTAAGATCAGACTCCAGTTACTCCTTATTCACTATCGCCCATTAGAAGATGAAAGTGATGCCCTCTAAACTAGGTGTTTAAAGGGGCATCAAAGGGGGGAATGATAAGGAAAATCTGTATCCTAAGATGGCCCATCAAGATAGCGAGAGAGTCCCAGTCCTTGCCCCGGGGCTCTTCCTGGTTCTTCTCCCTGCTCTGCTTCCCACGTGCCCCAATCCGGGTCCTTCTCCCTGCCCCGCTTTGCGCACACGCCAAAAGTGCCAAGTATGCAGAAGTAGAAGTGTGTAAATTGCCCCCTTTGTTTGTGCTTGGGGCTCAGATCTTTGAAGACCACTCTCCTCTGAGCCTGCCAGCATTAAATAAACCTCCTATCCAAGATTTCCAGGTGCCGCTGGGTTCTTCCGTTGGGTGATCCAGTCCAGGTTCCATAACAGAACAATTCCTTTTGATGGTTTTCATCTACAAAAAAAATACACCTTTAAACATTTTACTTCTATCACTAATATCTCCACTATCTGTAAGGTTAACACTAATGCCTCCATTGTCTGTTAGGATACTCTGCTGGGAGCACAGAGCACAGCAGGGTCTGGCATCTACCTGCCTCTCCTGCCATCCACACCCACTACTATAGCAGTATTAAAACAATTTACCTGGGGTGCCTGGGTGGCTCAGTTGGTTAAGCGTCTGCCTTCGGCTCAGGTCATGATCTCAGGGTCCCGAGATCGAGCCCCACATCAAGCCTTACATCAGGCTCCCTGCTCTGCAGGAAGCCTGCTTCTCCCTCTCCCACTCCCCCTGCTTGTGTTTCCTCTCTCATTGTGTCTCTCTCTGTCAAATAAATAAAAAAAAATCTTTAAATAAATAAATAAAACAATTTACCTGCTTTCTTCATGCTCTCTCACATTCCTCTGCTTTTCCATGAGCTAAAACCTATTCAAGACTGTTTAACATGTTAAAGTGGCCAGATTAGATCCAGAATGGAGTCACTTGTGCTCAGTCCTTACATCTGCAAACCAAAACTTAACTAAATTTCTATGTTAGGCTCTCCCAGAAAGGGAAGACCTAGGATCAACCAATCAGTACTTGCCCACTGAGAACAAGTTACCGGATCAGCTTCAAGGCAGTCCTTTGCTCCACAAAATGAAAGTAACCCTGTTTTAACCAATCAGCAAATGCCAAGTAGAACTTCTTTGTGCCTGCTCACTTCATTGTGGAAAAATCTGTCTCCTTAGACAGCTCTTTGGAGCACCATTCTGTCTACTAGATTGGATACTTCCTGATTCATTAACTGCTGAATAAAGCCAACAGGACCTTTAAAATTTACACAGGTGAATTTTTCTCTAATGAATGTTCACCTTTCCTAAGAAGGCTTCTCTTGCCCCCACAAGCACTCCTTATCTGCACACCCTCCATATCTTTATTATCCTACTGATCATGTCACTAGGCAAATGTTTATTTCTTTCCATTTCATTTCAGGCTGCAGAAGGAAAGTTTATTCTTAATCATCTGTGTTTCCTTGTGATCAACTGCAGCATCCTGGATACACCTCATAATATAAAGGGATGAAGATAGCAAATTTATGATCCACTTCACAATTATAGTGATATAGTCTAAATGAAACATTTATTAATAATTGAAATGTCAGTATTTGATGATATAAATAACACCCAAATGTGAAGTGCAAATTATTGAGGGAGGCAGGTCATTGGCAGGGAGGGCAAAATGCTTCTCTTGCCCTTGAGTCCCCTATCCACTGTGATTTCCTACTTTGCTTTTGACTTCTCAGTCACCCCTCAGAACACAGGCCAACTGTTTTCAAATGTCCCTGAGCCCCCGCTGAGCTCTCAGTGATCACTCTGTAAGAAGGCTCTTCCTACACTGTCCTCGCACTGCTCTAAATTCACGAGAGGAAAAAAAACACTTGGCACCAAAGGCCCTGAGAAATAAGCCATGACAAAACCTTTCAGCTGTGTTCCAATGTTGAAGAAACCAAAAAACCTACAGTCTGAGAAAGTGGCCCCAGGATTTGGAGATTTTCATCCCTAGAATTAGAGAAGAATACACCATCCCTGAGCTTGTGTAGTATAGAATCTGATGAGCAGATTCATAATCTGGTTCTCCATGCAGGAGCAGAACACAGCAAGGAGCCTCTATCTGGTAGCCTGATACCCATTTGATTACCTCTATCCTCTAAATCTTACTTGTAGGTGTAAAGCAAAGGCCTCATATTATACTCAGGTATATACGTATCCAGATGTTCTCTGGCTGAATAAATTCTCTCCGTCTGGTCCCAAATTCCCACCTCTCATTCTACCTTCTCTTTACTGGCTACATGATAGAAAAATTCAGCTTTATGTAAAGTGCCATGATAGTCCTAGTCCTGAAAACCCCATGCACAAAAGCTCCTCTGAGAGTATGATCAAAGGGAATTTTAAAAGTTTGAATAATCTCTAGGCTCCCACACCCCCACCACAACAATGACCAGTCAAGGCTTTGTCATATATTTCCCAGACTCTGTAGCTCAGTCTTAGCTTCTCTCATCTGATCTCCATTAAGTCCACACCAGCTTGGACTGTCATCTGTACTTTGTATGTCTTCACTGTCTTTTTCTACTGCATGTCTTCACTGTCTTTTTCTGTTTCACTTCTTTTTATCATTTCCATGGCCATCAAGCAACTCTCATCTTTCTCAATTCTCTGAAGGGGGAGGAGCATGGCCAATGACTTCCATCACCACCAAAAGCATTCACATCACACCTTGAGAACGCAAAACACACCTCACTTTGAAATTTACTCAGTCACCCTCAATTGTCTGAGCTTAAGGAAAATGCAGGGGTGAAGGGAGGGTTTTCCTTTATATAGTTCTTTCCTTTTCCATTTGTTTGTTCTTGTTTTATTTTACTGTGGTAAAATACACATAACATAAAATTTACAATTTTAATTATTTTTAAATGTACAATTCAGTGACATTAAGTACATTCACATTGTCATGCAATCATCAGTATCACCCATTCCCAAAACTCTTATCATCTTCCCCAACTAAAACTTCATACCTACCTACTAAGCAGTAATTCCCTATCCACCCCCTCTTCCCAGTCCCTGACAGCCATCATTATACTTTATGGCTCTTTGAATTTGACTACTTCAGGTACCACATATAAGTGGAGTTATACAGTATTTGTATGATTACTTCACTCAATCCAATGTCTTCCAGTTTTATCTATGTTGTAGCATATATCAGAATCTCCTCCTTTTTAAGGCTGAATAATATTTCTTTGTATGTATATACCACATTTTGTTTACCCCTTTATCTGTCAGTGGACACAGGGGTTGTGTGTACTTTTTGCTATTGTGAATACACTGCTATGAACATGAGTGTACAAATATCTGTTTGAATCCCTGTCTTCAATTCTTTTGGACATATACCCAGAAGTGGAATTGTTGAGTCTTGTGGTAATTCTATGCTTAATTTTTTGAGGAACTCCGCACTGTTCACATTAGTTTTTATATTTACCATACCCTAAAATGTCTTATCCTTAGGTCAAATATATACATTTGAATATAAACAATGAGGGAAGATGTATTAGTTAACTATTGCTATTTATCTATTTACACCTAAAGCTTAGCAACACAAAACAATAAATATTTATTATCTTACCATTTCTGTAGGTCAGAAATCTGTGCACAGTTTAGCTGGGATACCTTTGATTCAAGGTGTCCTACAGGCCACAGTCAAGATATTGGCAGGGGCTGCAGTCAACCAGAGGCTCAACTGGAGAAGGATCTACTTCCAAGTTTAGTCTATTTGGGAAGTCTCAAAAGATAACACTTCCAGGGTCACTCCGATGGCTGCTGCCATGCGCCAGGTCCTCACTAGCTACTGGAAAGAATTCTCAGTTCCTTGCCACATGGGCCTCTCCATAGTGCAACCTGCAGCCTGGAAGATTGCTTTTCCCAGAGTGTGGGCTCCTGGAGGGAAAGAGAGAGCCAGGAGAGAGTTTGAGTAAGACAGAAAGCAGTCTCTCTGTAACCTAATCTCAGGAATGACATCCCATTACTTTGGCCATACGTTGATTCATAACCACACTTTGGTTCATTACAAGTGAATCATTAAGTCCAGCAAACACTCAAAGAAGGAGTTATATAAGATTGTGAATATCAGGAGGCTAAGGTCATTGGGGGCCATTCAGAGGCTACTTACCACAGAGATGTGTTTTGGTTTGGTTTTCATTGCCATAACATGGAACAACTAGCATCTAGAAGACATTCAGACTATTTGTTCAAAGAATGAATGAATATTAGTGGAAATGGAACATCTGCCTTTTCACATTTATATTGTATTTGAAATCTGAGAAAATTTTACGATGATTTTAACAACTAAAATATATTTTTACTTCTCCTATTTTATCATATTACATTTAAAAATCAGAATCAAATTCAGCATCTCTCTTGAAGACATTAGGAAAATAATACCACTTCCTGACTCCTTTTGTATATTTCCTGGTATTCTGGTAGAAACTTAGTCATTTTATGACATATGGAAATAGATAATATGGTTGAAGATAATGTAGTCTATTTTAAGAATTTAACATCCGTTACTGAAAGGCTTTTATGCTTCAAGTTAAGGAAAGCAAAGACTATTACAATGAAGATATGCTTGCTATTTATTCTTGGGATTCTTTTTTTTTAATAGACTATTGATCTAGAGGCTTCTTGTTTAAATTACAACAGTAATAAGGAAAAAAAATACATCTTTATTAAGAATGGACCAGCTGCTACATTGGATACTAAAGGTATATCTAAATGTGCCCTCATCTTTTAATATCTTTAAATAAGGTTAATTGGTTTTATTTCCTGGAGTAGGTAAGTTATACTGAGAATTTTAGGATTGTTGATCATTTTTAGGCTTCCTGAAAATTATTAGACATTTGAATAACCTCTAGGCTTTTAATATCTTTAAATAAAGTTAATTGGTTTTATTTCCTGGAGTAGGTAAGTTATTCTTACCTACAAACAGATAAATTTTTGGATTTATTCATAGGCCAGTTTAAGGAGAAAGCTGGAATATTTGGCACCAGTATGCTGGGCAATCCCAGAGAAAAAGTTATGCAATAAATACATTGTGAAATCTTTAAAGAAAGAAAGAAAGAAAAAGAAGAAAAAAGAAAAGAGGAAGGAAAGGAAAGGAAAGAAGAAAAGAAAAGGAAAAGAAAAGAAAAGAAGAGAAAAGAAAAAAGAAAAGAAAAGAAAAGAACCCTTAGCCAAGAGTATAAACTATCTGGAGGGGGTTGTACTGCAGGAAGAAAATGATAAATAACTTTCACCTATTAGCCCACTCAGATACATAGGAAGTGACTATTTAAGGAATGTGTTGTAAAGTATTTTGAGGCCACTCTCAGGGTTTAGCAGATATATGCAGTTTTCAGTTCGTGACTGCCAGTGGTGAGGGAGAAGAGAGCAGCAGCAAAATACTTCTGTATCATGCTGTTTGTTGTGATTATAATAAAATGGTGTCATGTATTTCTTTTACATTACATGGTGCCTAGCAAAGTTATTTTTGGATTTTTTTAATCTCAATATTGGGATGTCCTAAACAGTTGTTTATTGCACCTAACTTACAAGGAAATAAACTCCAGTTCTTCTATCTCTAGAAGTTTACAATTCTACAGTAGCCATCTAGACTGTTATCTGAAGTATATAGGAATATTTCTTGCATTTTTAACAATAAAATGGTATTGTTGTATTTTATTTATTTTATAAACACAACCTTCAATTCAATTTCTAATTGTATAATGAAAATTTACTTGATTACTATTAATTAACTTGCCAGAGAACAAGGTTCCCTGTGAATCTTTAAAAAAAATCCAAGTTTCTAATGTCTCTTGCTTGTATACGTGACAGGTAGCATTCTTTTCATATTGCAATTTTAAATTAATGTTTAAGCCTAATGGGCCACAGCAATCCTGTTTTTGGTCATGTTATGAATATCTAAGTTCTCTAGAATCTCATAAGGCAGACCTGAGGTTCTTTATCTGATCCTTAAGTTCTTTCATGACAGATTTTCCATGTTAAGACTTTCTCACTATCAATACTTGAAGAGAAAATGAGAAGTATAAATTAAGGTATTATTTTCTATTGATTAAAAGAACCAACTATTGAAGTATTATCTATTTGTTAGAAAATGAATCGTGTTTTATTTTGTATCATTTTATAATAAAAACTTTCACTATAAAGCATAATGTGATTATAAACCTGGAAGGGGCATTTTATAGGGGTTCTTCACCTAAAGTCCATAAAGTGTCTGGGCTTCAGGGCATCTGTGAAACTCCTGAAATTATATGATATTTTATGTTGATGAATATGTTTCTCATTAGAGGATTCAGACAGAGAAGGAAAGACAACACTGAAGATGACTCAAAGGTCTGTGGCCCAAGAAACAGAAAGAAAGGAATATGTCATCAACTAGAAAAGGATGATTTTAAATGATCTGGGAACTTCAAATGGGGCTGAGATTTTAAGGGTCAAGCTTTCAGTTTTGTATGGGTTAACTCTGAGATGTCTATTAGGTAAATTAAGCCAACCTGAACCAACTGGACACAGGATGGCAAGACAAGTAAAACAAGCAAGCTGAAAAATGTTCTGGTAAGTGTTCAGGTAAGTAACAATGCTATAAGGATATAGTAGAAAAATCCTAGGACACATGTCTCCTGAGGGCCGTTTCCAGTTTTGTGCAAAAATCTAATTTTCCTCCCAAGTCCGCTGAAAGGCAAAGATATCAGTTTTGCATTTGAGAAAGAAACCATTTTCTTTCCATATGTATTTTTTGTTGTTGTACCAGTGATATATAGCTATTAAGTATGGTTATAAATATTCAAACTATTAATGGTTGTGTTACACATTATAAATAACTTTATGAGCTCACCAAGCCCTGTAAGTGATATACTCTAGTTCCCCAAGGAACTGTGGATAAAGTCACTGTCACGGTGTGGGACATAATATGCATTTACCAGTGACAAATGGGAGCCACGTCAGTAACAGATACTATGGTGAATTTATTTTAGTCAGTAAAATTGGTGGCAAAGACAGGATATTATGTAAACTGACCTCATCTAACTGATAGTACACTAAGACTGAGAAAAAAAGTTCAGATTCTTATGGAATTAACTTTACACCAGAGTAACAAAATACCAGTTTTTCAAATCCTATCATTAATGTAAAGAATGTATCAGTGGCACTGGTTATTCAAGAATCCTACATACTGCATTCTGAATTTTTCTACTCTGATTTCTTTCTCATTTTTCTGCCCTCATTTTTCCCTTCTCTTTTCTCTGGGGGCATTTCTCCTGCTCATATTTAGGATCACTACTACAGGATAAAATTAATGAGTCATCTAGGTAGACAGCAATAGCAGAAGGTGCAGAAGGGCAGATGGGCCAATTTGACAGAGGTCCAGCTCCCCAGGCACATGCTGTGCGGCCTTTCATGGGTTGATTACTTAATTTCTATGAGTCTTGATTGTGTTACACATATCCATTACTCTAAGTCTTAGCTTTCTCATATGTAAAATAGAAATAAAACAGTTGTTGAGAAACCTATCAGTTGTTGTAAAATTGAATGAATAAATGTAGAGAGCTGCTGCATGTAAAACAGTATATTCGTATAGTTACTATAATAATCGAGATTTTCTAACGGAGATAATACGCGTAAAAGGACCATAAGCCAGTTATATTATTTGACCCTCAATTATTGAGCTGACTATATGTCAGGCTCCTTTCTGGGTACTTAGGGTGCCTTATCTGTAATCCTCACAGCAACCCTGAAAAGCATCATTTCCCCATTCTGTAAGGCACTGAAACTGGTATTCAGGAAGGGATGTGCTCAAAGTCACACACGTGGAAAGTGACAAAGCCAGACATTGGCCCCAGGCCAACTCTGCCTAATTCCAAACCCTGTACCCATTCCATCATCCACAAAGACAGTGAAGAGGTGACCAGGGTGAGGGCCCTGCCAGAGCAGTGCGGACTCTACCATCCTGTGCCCAAGGCACATTGAGGGAATGTGTTTAAGCTCAGGGTTCTCATCCATAAAACTATACTAGCTGATCTTTAGGAACCCAGGAAAAGTAATTTCCCAAAAGAAGTGAAGATTCTGGGATCTGTATGTTTTTTAAAGCATGGTTTGTTTTTGCAAAGTCAGCTACCTAATTAAATCTTTTGCTGTTCTCAGATTATTCTCAAGCAAGTACTGACGTCAACACAGAGAAGGAATGTCCTTAGGTCTACAGAGGCAAGAGAAAGCTGTCTAGAATACATAAATTCTGTGTTTGCTCTTTCATTTTGCTCACTATCTGCCTTAAATCTTCACCCAAAAGAGTGAAATTACATGCTGCAACAAAGAGTGCAATATATTTGCAGGTACTTATATTATCTATTTCAGGTATTTTTTAAGAATAGTAACTATTTTGAATAATAAGGAATTATTTTCAAGTTATAATTTGCTCATTTCTATATTAAATGTGGATAAATACACTGGATTTAACTCTTAATTCCTGCCCAAAGAACATGAGTGTCCTCTGGGTTTTAAGGAAATGAAAAAAATAATTATGTTTCTTACCTCCTTAATTATTCTGTATATCTCGGCTTGGAGTCAATATATCTGGATAACATCAAGCCTCTTTCAGCCAATCTTAGCCTATACCTATTAAACAGAAAAGTTGTCTTATATTACCTAAATGCCATATTACAAAATTCTTGCCATTTTTTATTAATGCAAAGCCACTTATTAGATTTTATGAAGAAACAGGGATAAATTCATTAAAACTCCAGCCTTCAGATATTCTTAAAAAGAGATCAATACTACTTTTGGAAATGAAATATTATATTCAGAATTGAGGATGGCTAAGGAGACTCTAGCACAGATTATTTTTATGAGTATTTTTAATATGTAAAATTAAAATGGGAGGTGAGAAGTTTTAATTCTTTTTGATTAAAAATGAAAAATGAATACAAATTAAACTCTAAATAAATAAATCAATATAATTCTCTGATCCCTGCTGCATCTTCATAATTTATAAAATTTCTGCCGATTTTGTGATATAGTTGTAATTTCATAAGAACTCTCACATTAACTAAATTAGTATACTGCATTTGAAGTAACACATGAGATTCTGTACAATAAAACATTATATTGATTGACTGTGATACTTACCAGGGCTTAACACTTATTTAGCACTTTACATCCTCAAAGCACTTTACAAACATTAACTAATTAATCATCATGTCACTGTGATGTCAGGAAGGTGGTAGAATTCCCATTTCTGAGATGAAGGAATTAAATAAAGTGGCTTATGGCAATGAAAGACTTTAAAAAGTCTAAATATCAATACCTCAGTAAAGTTTCAACTAAATTACTAGAGCAGTGAATTGACTATGTGCATATGATCTGAAGAAAGCTATGAAAGTTAATCTCTTATTACAATCCGAGCCACTTTTCAGCTATGGTGCTTAGAAGAATAGACAGCCATTGCCCACAATCTAGATTTCCTTACTAACGTTTACCATTCCCAAAGAGCTGTTATGTAATTAATTCTGCCTAGTATTTTACAATTTAAAAATATATCTTTTCATAATTAAAAACTCCCTGTGAACTAACAAGAAAATGTTCAGGATTTCCAATTTCTCATCATTAATCATGTTTGAGAAAAAAAACATCAACTACCAGAAATGTTTTCCTTTTAACAACTTAAAAACAACAATATTAACTAAGAAGTTTAGGTAATTCCCAAGTCAGAATGATTATTTTTTAAAGTACTGATTTTCAAAAATACTATCTTGAAGAATGTTATGCAGAAATGTCACTATTTAAATTTTAAGATGTTTATTTGTCACATGATACAGTACTACTGATCCTACTTACATTAAAATCCATGCTATGCAGACTCTAAAAGTATACAAATGTTTGGTTGAAGTGTACCACAGGTACAGAAAGCAATACAAATCACACAGTCCAACAAATTTTTATAAAGTAAGCACAACTGGGTAACCACCATAACTATCAAAGAACAAAACTTCAGACGTCCCCCCAAGCCCCCTAACCTATTCACTGCCTTCCAAAAGTAATCTCTACAATGACTCCTACCACCATCAATACTTTGAGTGCTTTTGAACTTTACATGAATGTAATTATGCAGTATGTATTATTTCTTACTATTTTATAACTGTTTTTTTCCAATATTTTTTGCAAGAATCATCCATGTTATTACAGGAGGCAGTATTTATTCATTTTCATTGCCTTGTAGTATTACATGACAGTGTATACACGTGTGCCTGTATGTCTATAACATACCACAATTGATTGATTGATGATTCCACTGTTGAATTTTGTTCCAGTTCAGAACTATTACATAGTGTTACTCTGAACATTTTTATATGTGTGTTTTGGTGCATGTGTTTATAAATTTCTATTTAAATCTAGGAGCAGAATTTCTGGATTATGGAAAATGCCAAACAATCTTTCAAAATTCTCATTCCATTTCATATTCCCACCAGTAGTATATGAGAATTCCCTGCTTCACAGTCTCTCCAAACTTTTGGAAATAAAACTTTATTAGAACACAGGCATACACATTACTTTACTATTGCCTACGGCTGATTATATGCTACAAATACAGTGTTAAATAGTTATGACAGAGATCATATGGCCCATTTCGTGGCTGCCACGACAAACTACCACAAACTGAATCACTTAAAACAGCATAAATTTATTCTGTCATAGTTCCGGAAGCCAAAAGTCTGAAATCAAAATGTTGACAGAGCTGTACTCCCTCTGGAGGTTCTAGGGGAGAATTTTTGGCATTCCTTAGCTTCCTTGGTTTGTGGCCACATTTCAATCTCTGTGTCCTTCTCCTCTAGTATGTCTGTTCTCTTCTATGTGTCTTTTAAAATAGTTATTGTATTTAGATTCACCTGGATAATCCAGAGTGGTCTCATTTTAAGATCTTTAATTATACCTGAAAAACACCCTTTTCCATGTCAGGTAGTATTCACAAGTTTCACAAATTTGATATGGATATCTTTTGAGGGGGTATTTTTCAGTTACCACAGCCCATAATATTTACTATCTGGCCCTTTATAGCAGAAATTTATGTATCCCTGTATTAATGCATCTTTTTTATGTTTATTGGCCACTTGGATGGTTTCTTTTACAAAGGTCCTGTTCAAGTCTTCACACATTTTTCTACACACACACACAAATACAGCAAAATTTTCTCTCATTTTGTGGCCCAAGGCTTGCCTTTTTAACCTCTAATGTGTGTATTTTGATAAACAGAAGTTCTTTATTTTAATGTCCAATTTACTGTCATTTATTTTATGGTTAGTATTTTTTATGTCTTAAGAAATATTTGCCTACCTGAGGTCAAGAAAGTGTTATTTTTTCTTGAAAATATATTGCCTTACCTTTTATATTTAATTTTATTTTTTTATATTTAATTTTAAAGTCAAAAATTATTTTTGTGTGACATGATTTAAAAATCATGATCAATTTTTCATATAGATATTCAATTAACCTAGCACCATTTATTTAATAGAACATCCTTTTCTCGTATCACTGAAATTAACTTCGTCAAAATCAAGTGACCATGTGGTAAATGTTTATTATGGACTCTATTTTCTGCATCATTCGTCTGTTTCTTTTTTTTTTAAGATTTATTTATTTACTTTAGGGAGAGAAAGAGCAGAGGCGGGTAGCACAGAGGGTGAGGGGGAGAGAAAATCTCAAGGAATCTCAAGCAGACTCCCCATTGAGCATGGAGCCCTATACAAGAGGCTCAATCTCATGACCCTAAGAACATGACCTGTGCTAAAATCAAGAGTCAGATGCTTAACCGACTGAGCCACCCAGGCACCTCTGTCTGTTTGTCTTTGGGCAATATCAGACTTTTTAAATTACTGTAGCTCTATAATATATAACATATAATATAAAATATATAATATAATCCTGGCAGTGCGAATCTCCCAGCTTTATTTTTATAATTCAAGATTTCTTTGGTAATTCTTGGCCCTTTGAACTTTCCATGCAGCTTTTAGAATTAGTATGTCTATTTACACACACACACAAACTTCTAGTTATTTTTTTAATTAAAATTGTTTTGAATGTATAGGTCAGTTTTTATCATATAGAGTCTTTCAATTCATGAACATGATGTGTTCATTTTATGTTTATTTAAGTATTCTTTAATTTCTCTCAATATTTGTAGTTTTCTGTATAAAGGTCTTGCACACTTCTTGTTAGATTTATTCCTAGGAATTTTGTTGATGCTTTGAAAATAGTATATTTATATTTCATTTTCTAATTGTTGCCAGTATATAAAAATAAAATTTACTAAAATTTACAAAACACATTTGTATATTGACCTTGAAATCTGTCAACTTGCTAAAACAGATGCTCTCCTGAAATCAGCACACATTTTGGGAAAAAAAATCTATATATAAATATACAGATATATACATACATCAATACACACAACACACACGCATATATACTGGTCCTTATCTAGACAACTGCAATCCAAATCATAACATTTCCAAAGGTAAATTAAGATTTCAGTGACTGCTTTCTTGGGCAACCATTAAGTAGTCTTAGTTTCTGGGCTTTGAATGGACTGCTAACTCAGGGTATCAGCCGGATGAGCTCTAAGAGAGGTATTTAACCACCAGTACCACTGCAAAATGTATGCTGTCATCAACTCAGATGCAAGGTTTTTTTCAAATATCCTCTTTTGTAGGTTCATACTACTGGTCAGTTGGTTCCATATCCTAGCCAAATGCAGAACAAGAAGACAAAAGCAGTATTAACAGAATTTGGTTATTGTATTATACAACTAGAGAAGCCATCTAGATTCAAACTTTATTCTAAATTTTGGGGGCTTCATAATTGATTGTTTTTTCAGTCTTGTATATGTTTGACACCTTGAGAAATAGGGAATTCAAGGAAGAGGAAATGCAGAATGGAGTATATGCAAACTTTTGAAAGGTGTTCTGGCTCATTAGTATTTAAAGAAATAAAAAATCACATTATCATAAGATTGACAGAAATTAAGAATGATAATCAGGGATGATGAAGGTATAAGGAAATGGCCCTTCTCACAAACTCTTTATGGAACTGAAAGCAGTTCAACATTTTTGGAAGTGACACAAACAAATAAGCACACAAAAACAAAAAAAATAAACACACTAGCACAGAAGCATCTGTCCCCCAGGATTCCCACTGAAGCACGGTAACGGGAAAAACAAAAAACAAACAAAAGCCTCTGATTATATATCAATAAGGAAATAGTTGAATAAATTACGGTACCTTACTTTTTTACATGACTCCATTTTTGAAGTGTGTGAATACTTGTATATATGTATGTGTGGGTACTTTTTAATAAAATGAAGAAAAAATTTAAAACAGGTACTAAAATTTTAACTGTAGTTACCTCTAGGGATTGGGATTTTAAGAACAGTGGGCAGAAGAGGCTATTCTCTTATTACTTTATTTAGTTTTGTCTTAGGATTATGGGTAATTTTTATTTGTTTTTTATTAAATAATATTTTTTTAATTTTAGGATAATTGGATATTCCTCTAGTCTACGCCATTATCTTTATAAGTTTGTTATCTGAGGGGTGCCTGGGTGGCTCAGTTGGTTAAACTTCTGCCTTTGGCTCAGGTCATGATTCCAGGTTCCTGGGATCAAGTTCCGTGTAGAACTCCCTGCTCAGCAGGGAGTCTGCTTCTCCCTCTGCCTGTCACTCCCCCTACATTGTGCTTTGTCTCCCTCTCTCTCTGACAAATAAAATCTTAAAATTTATATATATATAAACATATATATATATATATTTGTAATTTGGTCAAAAATTTCTAAATAATCACACTGATTAATATTGCCTTTTATAAATGATAGAGGAAAAACAATCTGATGGTTAATCAAGAAAGTATAATTTGGGAATCTAGAAGCTAGCTGATACTTAGAAGCTCCTCAAACTAAAATTTGTAGTAGGATGGGAAAACAGACCACTACTCTATTCATCTCACTAGAGTATTTCCCACATAAACCACATTTCAAAGACCATCTTGGTTTTATTATAATTTCTCACTTCCCACAGTAATAATTTTTTAATTGCATTTTAGGCATATATCAATATGATGATAAAGAGTCAGGTCATCATGGAGCAAATATACCCCAGAGGACTAACTCTGAAAGGCAGAGAATGTTGACATAGCCTTATTTCTGTGAATATCATGTCTATGTCAGTCCTGAATTTTGCAAAATTGAGCTCTAAAAGTCCTGTAAAAGCACTTGTTAAAAATCATTCATTTGAAATAGTTATGCTAAAATTTCTGTTCCTTTGATTTTCCAAATACCAAATAGCTTTTTCAATACCAAGGAATTTTAGTGATTTTTCAAACTATTATTTGTTTTAAATGTAAATATTTTAAACACATATACTTGGGTATATTCCATACCTGGGTCAGGCCAGGGTTGGGGAGGAAGGAGGGAAGAAGGAAGGGAGGAAAAACAGATAAATTCACTGGAGCATAGCTCACCTGAAAATTTTCAGCTTCTTACTTTGCTCTCCCACATCTTCAGATATAAAATTGAGTTCTGAGATTTGAAATTTTTTTCATAAAAAAATAACTCTATCTTTTCAAATCAGTATTATGTTTTGCATCCCTGTGTTCATTGCAGCAGTATTTACAATAGCCAAGATATGGAAACAACCCAAGTGTTCATCCATAGGGGAACGGATAAAGAAGATGTGATATATATATATATATATATATATATATATATATATATATACAGCTATATGCAATGGAATAGTACTCAGCCATAAGAAAGGAAGAAATCTTGCCATTGGCAACACTACGGATAACTAGAGGGTATTAAGCTAAGTAAAATGAGTTCGGGAAAGACGAATATCATATGATTTCACTGCTACACAGAATCTAAAATAAATAAATAAAAATGAACAAACAAAAAGCAGAAACAGATCCATAAATACAGAGAAGAAACTGACAGTTGCCAGAGGGGAGTAGGGTAGAGGAATGGGCAAAATGGGTGAAGGAAGGTGGGAGATACAGGCTGCCAGATGTGGAATGAATAAGTCATGAGGATAAAAAAAAATACAGCATAAGGAACAAAGTATTATACTAGAGTTCTATAGTGACAGACGGTGACAGACGGTAGCCACATTTGTGGTGAGCACAGCATAATGTATAGACTTGTCAAATCACTGTTATACACCTAAAACTAATGTAACATTGTGTGTCAACTCTAATTAAAATAATAACTAAGGTGTACTCTAAATTCTGCTCAATAGCTATTCTTTATTATTAGATTCTAAGAGAAATTCTGAAAAAAATTCTTACAAATGTGTTGGGATGAACAGATTCCATAACTTAAGAAAATCACTAGATATTTTGAAGAAGGAAAACGGAGTTTTTTGTTTTTGTTTTTGTTTTTTATGAAATGTCAGGAGGTTGTGTTTGTGTTAATGAGAAACATTATCTTACCAAAGAACCCTGGTATCCTCATTTCCATTTATATAGGAAATTGATTAATACTTAACTAATTGGCACATGCAAATGGGGATTAACTGAATTTACTTTTCTACACAACTCAACGACTGTAATTTAGATTAGATTTAAATCTTTTATTATTTTTGAAGGTAATCATCTTCCTGTTGTTAAGAAATAAAATATCAAAAGCACCATACTAATTATAGCTTATTTGTGTCTCACAAATTAGCTGATTAACATTACTGAAAAGTAAATGTACAGTGAGCAAAGTTTAAACTCCTGAATTGGAGTCAAGCCTTTTATACAATGCAGTGATGAGATATATGCTGTTGAATGCCATTGGGTCAGATATACTTTGGAACTAATAACTATAGTTATTCCGTTTTACTTCAAAAGAATAGCTTATTCTGACGTTTCAATGCAATTACATTTGTGAACTTTTTGCAATTAGCTCTCCTAGATAGATAAGAGACATGAGGTGGTGGGAAAACAGAAAGATGTGCATGGCTAGGAAACCAATTTTTTAAGTAAAATCTCCAAAACGTTTACAGTATGCATGATTTGCTTGGGGGAAACGCTATAAAATTTGTATTCATAGCTTTGGGTTAGCTGACTAGTATATTTTGAAACCTAAGTTTCTGACAATAATAATTCCTTAGGTTCGGGGCAAGAATTTTGTTTAGCAGTTTATTTGGAGAGAAATGGCTAAAAACCTATAATTTCTGAGAGGTCTAACTCCAATTCATTCAGATGCAAATTTAATATAAGGTAGGATTATCCTATAAAACCAGAGACATGTTTTGAGGAACAACCCTTAGTCAACAGTAATATAGTCTTTATCGGAAGTATTGGGAACAGGACTTGCCCTTGGCTGTTTGCATATCAAATATTTATTGAGTAGCTACTATGTGTCAGGGACTATACTACAATCTCAATACAGAAGAGTAAAAAAGAATGGCAAGACTATCATCTCAAAAAGAACATATGGGTACAGGAGACAGAACAAATATATGAACAGAAAAATAAAGTTAATTGCATGCCATGACAAGTACCATAAACAAACAACAACAACAACAACAACAACAAATTGAGAGCTGGGATAGCACTAAAGTCAAAAGCTTGATAAACAGAAAGATCTGGTCATGGAAGAAATATAAAAAAGGTCATTTCAGGCAGATGTTCCAAGATGCAGAAGAGCCTCATGTGACCAAGGAGCTGAAAGAAGATCATTATGCTTGGAGATAGTGAATAGTGAGTATGAGAGAATGTTAAAATGAAACTCTAAAAAAGGAGGCTGGGCCAGGTCACACCAGGCCTTGCCGAGCTTGGTGAGAAGTTGATTTTATTTTAAATTCAACAGGAAGATACTGAAAATTTTTAATCTAAGGAATGATATAAATCCCATTCACATCTATCCTTTACTAGACTGTGGAAAAACAAGAGTGGAAGTTGGCAGACATATAAAGAGAGAATTCTATAATGTAATGTAGGTAAAATATGTCAATATTCTTGTCTTGTGGCAGTTGTGAAGACAAAGAATGGATTCAAGAGGTAGAGCCAGCAGAAATCCCCAATGGATTAGAAATAGGGGTGACCTATAAGAAGTATCATACATAAGTAGCATAAACAGCTGGGTAAATCATGGTGTTACCTGATAAAAAAGGAAACTCTGAGTCCTAATCAGGGACACCAAAAAGCCTTCAGAGTGGGAAATCAAGCAGTCTTGGCCAATCCATGAATATTACCTAATCCTAATTCCCACAGGCAGGAAGCTGAAGCTAATGTGGGGTACCAAAATGTACCACACTATAATATGTCTCTTTGGCATAAGGATTATTTTGAGCTAAAGGCCACTGAGAACCATCAGAGGCTGGAAAATCTCTAAAAATAGGGCATAAGTGCTACCTTGGTAAAGGAAATTTGTTTGTAAAGGCATCTCTCTCTCCAGCACAAGAAAAGAGGTAGGACTTCTAACAACTCTGATCAATGAAGAAGGCACTGACTTAAATCTACACAGCAAACCTTATTAAAAAATCCTTGTTTGCCATACTTTTCCTGGACACGTTCTCAAAACTTGCCTTCCTATCCCAGAAGCCCCATGCCCCTTTTATTTTAGCTTAAAATGGCATATAAACCTAAATCTAATCATCCCTCTGAGTTACTCATCTCTAGGTACTCCCAAGTGCATGCACATGTTAACAAATTTGTATTTGTTTTTCTCTTGTTATCTATCTTTGGCCCATCTAATTTATACGGCCTCAGCTGGAGAACCTAAGATAGGTAGGGAAAGAGATTTTTTTTTTTCCCTCCACTTACACTACTGTTACTCTGTTTGCTCAGAAATAGAATGAGTGGAGCAAGAAATGAGGGCGGGGAAAGGAGAGATGGGGGACCTTGGTGGAGGCACATATGGGAAGTGCTTGGAAAGGGGAAAAGCTGGGCATACAAGGCAAAGGGCATATGAAACCAGAAGTTCAAGACTATGGCCCGGCTCTAGCATACTCCATCAGGAAGACAATGTGACAAAAGTCTGATATTTACCTTAGTGTACCATAGGCCAGGCGGTATCTAAAGAATACATGCTTCAAAGATCCAGTCCTACTGAAATTCTAAACGACGCTCCAGATTTTCTTTTGGGGGAATACAAAGGCCTTGAAATATTTAGATTACTCCAACTTTGCATGATGTAGCCCTGTGCCACATCTGAACTCTCGGAATCCCGGAAGTAGCTCTCTCACAAGCCAAATGTCTTGGCGCGTCAGACACGGCTCACTCTAGGCAACCCCAGACAGGGTATTCTAATCAGAGAACAACACAAAGTTGTCATGTAGACAGTTTGTTGTGGGAGACCTCATCTTTCACATCTGTCTTTTCTCACTTTCAGTCTTCTCCCCCTTCACAAGGCATCCATTTGGCTGCCTCCAGTAAAGATCATCTCCCTATTTTCCATCATCCAACTGGATAGTGCATGAAACTCCTCATTTACCCTTTCTCTCTCCCCTATAAAAATGTATGCATCCACTGTCCATCCCCTCATAGCTTTTCTAGATAATCAAATAAACTAATCTGTGTTCAAGCTCACAATAGCTTAAATCAGAGAAAGCATTAGTAGCAGCATTCTAGAGAAGTCTGGTTTAACCAAAATGTTCAGGGCTAATGCTGGGAACAACGGCCCCTTGTAGTGGAAAACAAGCCCTCTACAGCCTTAAAATTAGACCAAATAAAGGACTGCCTCAGCCTGATTTACAATGAGCTTCAGGTCTTGGAAGTTGGCTTGCCAAATTATGAAATGCTTGTTCTAAGAAAGAAGATTTGCCTCAAATAAAAGAAAAGGGCTTTAAAATCATCATGTGGATATGGAGGGGGAGAAAATTGTTACTGGAAAGGGAACAAAACCTTTCGTCTTTGACCCAGTGTCCCACCGAGTGGAAAACATTTACTTTGAGATTCCACACACAGGTCAACGTACCACAGAAGCCAAGAGTGGTTTTTAAAAACAGTAACACTAACCATAAGCCACCCAAGAATCAGAGACACTTTTATATAGACCAGTTTCTTCCTTTACATACTCATTTTCAAGGCCACATGTGTTGAGGAAAAATTGTGCATCCTGCTTAAGTGGTTTTCAGTGTGTATGTGAATGTGTTTTAGTCCTGACATATTTTCCTATCAGTAAGGGTAAAAAAAAAAAAAATGTTAAGGAAAAGAAAAGTTTTGCTGCAATTTAAATGTATAATGGAAATTTTCCACCACCTTCAAGCCTTTGGATAGAATGCTTATGGAGCAAGTTTCATTTTGACATTTGCATTTTAAATCCTATTGCCTAACTGAACAGTATATAAAACATCCCAATATAAAAGATTAATTATGTACCTTATCTTTAATACTTGACTGCTTCTTAGCCAATGCATGGCACTCATTTTTTTCCAATCCTTGACTCCAAGAAGACTTCCCTGACCACCATAAGTCATCTGTTTTTGTTGCATTGCATCAATATGTAGCCTTATTTTCCAGTTGTTTGGTTCTTTACATGCCCCAAGTCAACTTCTCATTCAATGTTTTACCTCTTTTATAGATTTTAATATAGTAACATGAAAAAATCTAATGAATGAACAAGCACGTGTATGAAAAAAATGAACGAATAAATAAATGAACTAAATCCACTTAGTTCCATAAATTCAGAGTTTTTTAGATGAATGTCAACCTTTGATTTAAGAACCACGTCATATGAAGGTAGAAATAAAATATAAGAAGAGTAAGTGACAGAATCAGTTTTTGCTGGGATCATTAGTTAATAAGTCCTCTAGGTACATATTAAGTCATTTGAAAAGTTTTTTGAGACTAGTAAGATACCTTTTGGTACAATGACCTATTCATTTACTAAATAATACCCTGTATGTGTAAAAAATCATGTAATTTGACTCTTTCATAATTAGAAGGCAGTTAAGCCTCTGGAGAGTAAAAACTGCCTTTCAGAACTATGGTAATCAGCAAAGAACTGCTTTTCCAATTTTGTAGATTCATAAGAGCAAAAGATTATCTTTTGTAAAAATATCAATAATGCTAAATGAACTTGTGTTTTTGGTACATTCAATGAAGCCTCCTTATTCTCATTTTAATAACATGCTCCCTTTGAAGGAGATATCAATAATTCCCTAATATTTTAAGTGATGTAAGCTGCATGTAATAAATTCTAGAATATTATTGGTATTAGTCTATTCAAAAAAGCATTATCTCATTTAATTCCCACAATAAAGGCTCCCGGGTGGTGCAATCAGCTAAGCCTCGGACTCTTGATTGCAGCTCAGGTTGTGATCTCAGGGTTGTGAGATCAAGCCTTGCACTGGGCTCCGTGCTCAGCTCAGCGCAGAGTCTCCTAAAGTTTCTCTCTCCCTCTACCCCCTCAAATAAATAAATTCTTTAAAAATAAAATAAAATTTTAAAAAACTAAAAAAAATTAATTCTCACAATAAACCTAATTATAATACCTTTATAATTATCCCTAACATACCCATGGGAAGAGTGAAGCACAGGGAGGAAAATTAACCAAAGCTAAGTGAGGTTAGAGCTGAAATTTGATCCCAATTTTGTTCAACCTCTGAACTCAAGCTTTTAGTCATTATGATATGTTCCTCTTCAGCATGTATAACCAGAAAATGTAAGTTCTAGGAGGGCAAATTTACCTTTCTGTTTGGTACCCTAATATCACAAGTGTTTAGTTCAATTGCTGTCTCACATAGTGGGATAAGATGATAGATAGATAGTCACATATATATGATTAAAGGCATTTATAGTAACAGAGGTACAGAAGAGCCTTCATGGCCAGTTTGTCTATGAATGCAGGAGGTCTGTTTCAGCAGACCTTGAAGAATTTGTTAGATTTGAATGGGCAGAAAGCAGAAGAGGCTGTTTTAAACAAGAGGAAAATAATTTTAAAAGTTTCAGGAGAAGAAAACAGATAAAATTGGATAAGTATTGCTAGGAAGATAGATTACAGACAACAGGAGAAAAATAATATTAGGGTCATCAAGGGCTGTTGATGAAAGAACTCCAAGGTCAAATAGATGAGTTAGTTTTTGAGAGAAGCTTTAAGAAACATTAGGTTCTTTTTTTTTTTTTTTAGCAAGAGAGAGAGAGAAAGTGCGCCGTATGCGTGAGCAGTGGGTTGGGCAGGGAGCAAAGGGAGGGAGAGAGAGAGGATCCTAAGCAGGCTCCATGCCAGGCACTAAGCCTGATGCAGAGTTCGATTCCATGACTGAGATCATGACCTGAGCCAAAATCAAGAGTCAGACACTTAACCGACTGAGCCACCCAGGCACCCCAAGACATGTTAGGTTCTTAATCATGGGAACAGCATGATGAAAGTGGTATTTGTCAGCAGTATTCACTTCTCATCTTTCCTCTCCATCCAAATTGTACCCTTTTTTCAAGGCAAAAACAAGACTACTTAGAGGTTATTGCAAGAGTCATTTTGAACGCAAAAATTTCCAAGAAACCAACAGCCAATAAAAATCTGAATTTAATTATATGAGGAAAAATCAAAACTTGTGTAAAACAAAAATAAATGTTACAACTGGCACACAGTAATATAGAAAAACTCACTAATGAAAAAGCACATTTTTTTTCAGGCAATAAAACTTAGGCAATACTTATGTGGTGGAAAATCCCAACCTACATCCACTCTGCCAGTATTATTGGGTAGTTTTAATTATCAAGACTCCAGAGATTTCCCTCATGTAAGGAAAATATTACTTAAAGATATAGGATATCAACTTTCACCTTATATATTATAATATATAGATGTTATTTTCATGGGTTTTCACCATGGGAGAAAATCCTTTCAAACAAATTACTTTCCAGTTTAGAATATTTTTCTGTACATCGGGGGCCAACTCAATAATTCTGAATGCTTTGAGAAGTGAAGCACAGGAAATTCTTTCATCTTTGAGTTGGCATGTTTCCTCTTCTACACCATAATATTGCACTTAGTATTGGTTGGATAAGCCCAGGCTGGCTGTGCCTCTGCCCTCCACAAACCACAACCATGATCATATTTACCCTATTTGAAAGGCCAAGTTCAAGTAAAAGGTTCTCAGATCAGGGTCAAAGGCACTAGCAGGTTGGTAAGATTGATTGTGGTAAAACAGAAGTGCCCTTTGTAAAATAACAAAGAAGCAAAAAATGTCCATTTACTTCGTGTTTTGGTTTAAAAATAATTTCCTATGGTATACCAGTTCCTTATTAAATACCAATAGCAGATTGTAAGTAAATTCACCAAATCAAACATTATTTGAATCCCTTAACTGTTTTCCGTATTCTATTCCATTACCGAGTCAATAACCATTGCCTTATTGCATAGTCTTGGAATTTGAAAATCATATATCCTAAAAGTCTTTTGGACCTGAAGATGATTTTTGTCATAACTAATATATAGATGGAATTATCCCTAGATGGAATATATTTGTTCTACTGATTAGTAAAATATTAAAATCCATATAGGGTTGCCTAAGAGTACACACTAGCTTGTACAAATAGTAAACTTAGTAATTAAAGTACCAGAATGACACCATTAAAAAAAAAACAGTTTTATATTACATCATAAGGAGCTACACCTTACCTCATAGGATATAATTACTTATACATTTTTTATATATTATTTATTTTCAAAAATACGTATATTTATTTCAGAAACATGAATAAAAATAGAAATTCCATTGCCCATGTTAAATGGATCAGTTATAAGTTCAGGATATATTAGAAATAAAGACATTGTAGGGACACCTGGGTGGTTCAGGTGGTTGAGCATCTGACTCTTGGTTTTGGCCCAGGTCATGATCTCATGATCTCATGAGGTGTGAAATCGAGCCCCACATGGGGCTCTGTGCTCAGTAGGGAGTCTTCTTGAAGATTCTCTCCCTCTGCCTCTCCCCAAACTCACACACGTGTGAGCTCTCTCTCTCTCTCTAAAATAAGTAAATCTTTAAAAAATATTTAAAAATTTAAAAAAATAAAAACATTATAGATAAAGAATTTTGGCCTATAATCACTTGAACATTTTGGTTTTTTTCTTATTCTAATGGAAATTTATGCTTAACAATCAAAGATTATTGTAGAATGTATTCTAAAAATAGGCTTCCCAACTCAAAAATAATAATTCAGAAACAGAAGTCCTCCTCACTTTGACAAAAGTGATCACACACATACCCTGTTTCACTTTCAAGTTAGCTACATATTTTATTTAAAGATTAACAAGTCTCACTAGTATTCCTTGGGAGAATCATTAAATAAATGAGGTACAGTTGCTAAATCACCTTGGCTATATTGGAGTTGCCCATTAGAAAAACAGTACATTTGCAAATCGTTTGTTATCTGCAAATCAGGGCATCTGTCCTTGACATTTCCATAAAAGGCTCTGTTTGCTTTTTGTGCCCACCATATTTCAACATAGGCTTCTGCTATGGCCAGTCCCTTAAGATTTTTGTGGTACTTCAGCTTTAGCTGCCCTTATAGATTATAAGTACCATACAAACTTCATAGAAATATGCACCTGAATCTTCTATTACATGCCCTTGAAGAAATCCTGGGATAATTCTAGCGAAAACCACTGCTTTAGCATCCTCAATAAAAACCATTTGAACTAACAGTATGTTGAAAGCTATGAAAGAATATTATTTTTACAAAAAGACTTCTAAACAGAGTAATACTAGCAAAGAAAATAGAAACAATCTGTAATTACTAAGAACTATCTAATATATTTAAAAATAAATAAGACAAGGTTTTCTAGAGGATGGTGTTTATAAAATTTTTAAACTGACAGAAATGGTTGAGTGGATAAAGAGAGTGGGGGAAAAACAAGTTAAATTTGCCCATGAGGACAGCATTAACAACTTGAAAGAGAAACATTAATAAGGATTTTTAAAAGATAAAAATCATGGGGCACCTGGGTGACTCAGTGGGTTAAGCATCCAACTCTTGATTTAGGCTCCAGTCATGATCTCAGGGTTGAGGGATCAAGCCTCACATGGGGCTTCTCATTCAGCAGTCTGCAAGAGATTCTTTTCTCTCCCTCTCCCTCTGCCCCTCCCCCTGCTCACACACTGTAAATAAATAAATATATATATATATATTTTTTTTTAAAGAAAGACAAAAATCATCAGATCTTTCTTCCTATATATAACAGGTACCTGTGAATTTATCTACTTAAAGAACCATTATAACTTTGCAAGACAATATAAGTAAAAACTGTTTGGTGATAGAATCAACAGATCTTCCCTTACATTCCTCCTGGAACCATGAGATACCCAGGTACTGAAGCCAGATCCCCAGAATTCATCCTAGAATCTTTCCCTCTCTCATCCCTGACATTTAATAAATTATCATTTTTTTCTAAATCTCTTGAATCTCTCATACCCCACACCTCAAAGAATTCCACCAACAACCTATGTCAGTAGTATTTCTCACTGCCCCACCTCCTTTTTCTCAATGCACCTCCTTCTTTCTATAGAGTTTAATATTTTTTAAATTTCATACAAGATCCTGTATCTCATATGGAAAGAGCCTAGATGTCCATCAACAGATGAATGGATAAAGAAAATGTGGTGTATGTATAAACACACACACACACACACACACACACACACACAATGGAGTATTATGCAGCCAACAAAAAATGAAATCTTGCCATCTGCAATGATGTGGATGGAACTAGAGGGTATTATGCTAAGCGAAATAAGTCAATCAGAGAAAGACAAGTATCATATGATCTCACTGATGTGTGGGATTTGAGAAATAAGACAGAGGATCATAGGGGAAGGGAAGGAAAAATGAAACAAGACGAAACCAGAGAGGAAGACGAATCATAAGAGACTCTTAATCTCAGGAAACAAACTGAGGGTTGCTGGAGGGGAGGGGGGGTGGGAGGGATGGGGTGGCTGGGTGATGGACATTGGGGAGGGTATGTGCTATGGTGAGCACTGTGAATTGTGTAAGACTGATGAATCACAGACCTGTACCCCTGAAACAAGTAATACATTATATATTAATTTAAAAAGAAAGAAGGGAAAGAAAAAAATATGTTGTCTCTCAGAAATCCATATTCTGGGGCACCTGTCTGGCTCATTTGGAAGAGCATGTGACTCTTGATCTCAGGGTCATGAGTACAAGCCCCACTTTGGGTATAGAGATTACTTAAATGAATAGATGCAAAAACTTAAAAAAAAAAGAGAGAGATCCATATCTTATAGTATAAAGTCTAATCTCTTTGCATTGGTGCCCTACATAGTCTGCCCCTTGCCTAAATCAATCTCATCCTCCATATCCCTTCTTAACACGTTAAGCTTGCAGGGGTCTCCCAAAGACACCATGCTTTTGTGTGTTTGAAAAAAAAAAGAATTTTTTCTTTCTTTTCTGTCTAGCAAATCCCTAATGATAAACATGTAGCTCAATTGTCACCTCCTTTTTGAAGCTTCCTGACCCCGCCTCATTCCAGACTTCTTGCTCTCTCCTCTATCAAAGCCATGTATCACTCTGTAAGGACCCGTAAGGTGTTCCTCCCTCACCAGAACCTGAGTGCCTCAAAAGCAGGAATTATTTCTTATTCAATTTTGTACATGAATGCACGATGTCTGCAATCTGCAATAAGCGTTCTAGAATTGAAGGAGTGAAATCAATGCTGTCCTAGATCCAGTTGCTTCGAGGCAGAGCATGGAATTGGTTTCCATGCAAGGGACTCACTGGGGCAGTGCTCTTGGAGAAACCTGTAGGGCCTTGAAGAAACAGGTCAAGAAAGAAGCTGAGCAAAGCTATGGTTTTAGTTGAGTCCTAGCCTCAGCCTGATCCCATCAGAAGCTCGGAAGCATTAATGGCCTATCATAGTTGTGTCCCTTTAAGCCAAGGGGGCAAAACTTTGGGATTTCTGTGTTAGCAATCGGTTGCGCTCTGCAAGGGTTGAAGGCAGTGATGGTGGGAAATATAACCTCCCTCGCCATCTCCAGACAGCAACTAATGGCACCCCAGAGGGTAAAAGGAAATAACTGTGAGCCTCTAGTAGACAACACTTACTGCCTCTGAACCATGCATGCTTACACTTGGGAGGAATCTGGGTAAAACAGCACCAGCTTCTACTAGAAACATCACCACAGCTACACACATCAGCACTATCACCTTCTCAAAAAAATAGATTATCTAGAGAATTTTTTTATTTCATACCTGACTGCTCTTCTATTCTAGTGAATTCATAGCTCCACACCCTGAGGAATTGGCTTCTTAACCAGACATATCAGGGTGCCTTCTATTACCTGAAATATATGTAAAGATTAAAGGCGCAAAGCACACCAAGGACTTTAGTGAGCTACAGTGCAGTTACATAGTAGCAGTGGTGTGGTAGTTCTTCCAAAGGAAACTTTTAGCAAATTATATAGGAGAATGCTGTGTTTTGATATCTAGTGCTAACTACACATCAGTATAATTGAAAAAGACACCACGTCCCCAGGAAATACTAAGAATATTTTTTTAGAACATTTACTCTTCCCACTTACCATAGTTACTTTCTCTCTTATTGGTGGGGGGAAATCCTATGTGTTATATCTGAGATTTGCTCATTAGCTTCACCATACATTAAAATAAATAAATGGCAGGCCACAGAACATGCTAAAGACCTTATAGGGCTAAGTCTGTGTGAGGCTTCATAATGTTTCCTAGACACTGGAAACTAAATAAATGATATATCATCATATGCTGGGCATGTATCTTAGTATAGAAGCATTTTAAAGGTTTGCAGCCCATTAAAACATTATTGTGAATAGACATTTATTAATATTCATGTAACATTTATACATACCAGCCCACAAAACAAAACAAATGGAAATGATCTTTCCAACACATTTTAATATCTTTTCAGAATTAGTGTACTATAGTAAACAACTATTCCAAATATTTTCTAAAATCAATGGTCTGGGGCATCAGAGAGCACTGGAGATAAAACTGAGTCCCCAAAGAAAATTGTTCTTCTAGATTACAAATCAACAGAGGAATTAAAAAATGAGACAGGAAATTCCTGCTACTACGCATGCCCATTTTAATCACTAGCAATGAAAAGACGTGGGCATCAATAAGAAGCTGCTGACCTTTTAACTTTTGATTTTGCACATCTTTTATTTATTGTACTGGATTCTGACCACACATTCCTATTAAGATCATCATATACTGGGAATCCGACTTGCTCAAAGCAAATTTGGAGAAATGTTTGTAGAAGTACGAGGGCCTTGTGTGGCACGCAAGCGATGGGTATGAAAGGTGCGTGACAAATGTTAATGGCGCTCACGTGTAGCTGACGGCAGACAAGAGTGTATATTAATTCAGGAAGATCTGGCTCCACTCCAAGGATTTTTACAATCCCTAGACTATTTTTAAGAAATTCCCAAAATTGATTCACACATTTAAAATGGAAAAAAACAACTAACTGCATCCAATTCAGGTATGAAACTAAAGATAAGGAAATGCAGGCAACTGTTTGGCGGTGTGGTTGCAGCAGATAAAAATGGAAAATGTCCAAACCCTCTGACTGTAGAAAAGTCTCAACATTTGCATTTTGTTTCATTTTATTCTCCAGGCAGTATATTAACACACAGGGGATTCCTATTATAATTTTCTGTAACACTGAATGCTCTAGATTCCAGTTGAACACATAATATATTACTGAAACTTTGTTTCTAATTTTTAACAATTGAGAAAGCGATTATATCCTTCTCCCAAACAATTTTTAAATGATCTTCCATTAAACCAAATATACAAAAAAGTACTTTAGTAATAAGAACCAAAATCAGGCTGTTTCTACCCAGATGAAATGAGGAGGTGGGTAAATGCATCAATAAAATTAGTTGGATAATTCCAACAAATTTTGATTTATTGATATTAAGACAAATATCATAGTGGAGTGGATAGAACTTAGAAAAGGATTATTTAGGTAAATTAAGTTTCATGCAAATGAATATTTCATACTTTAAGTTCTGGAACTTTCACTTTAATCAGCTTCTGAAAACATTTCTAAAATACATTACACTATTCCTTATTATTGTATTAAAAGAAATCAAGTGTACTGATCTTTCCTAAATGGGTTACAATTATTTTACAGTTGTAAAATATTTTCATGTATTAAGGGAATCTCTAAATTTGTCTCTAGACTGATCAAATACTGCTGTAGGATTTAGAAGTGGCCAAGACACATGCTCAAAATTATTGAAGTTAAGTATGAGTTTTCTCTTTAGCTACACATCCCCGGGAGCTTGATATTTTTCTGGTCCATGTTCCTTCCTTCTTTAGACATGGGCAGCTTTTGTAGCCTTTGGTCTTTTTCACAGTGGTTATCAGGGCTTCTTATCTCAGCTGCCACTTCTCTTGTCTGTCAGTTTCTTCCCTTCTACCCACATTGTGTTCCTCCTTATTTTCCTTTGTACTTCTTAAAAGTTCTCACGTCTTCACTTTTGTCTCATAAAAACCGATTTTGAAAGCCAGCACCATATACGCGAATGCTGGTGGTTTTTCCTCCTGTAATGTTTGCATTGGTAACTTTTTTGGCAACTTTTGTTGATGTTTATGCTCAGGAGAACTATTTTCAAATTATTTCTGGGTTTTGATTAAGACAGCTGAGAATGCCAAACACCAGAGGAGCTCTGTCTACAGTGACTAATTCCTTACCTTTTATAATACTGTAAATATGTGCTTTCCTCCAAGGGCTTTAAAGTATTTCCCAACTTTTCCCCTAGATAATTAAGTTTCCTCTTGCTTTTTTTTTAATAAATATTTCCATGATACTGATGCTTCATATCAAAATATAAAAATACTTACGGAAAATTCCTTTCCCTTAATTATATTGCTCGTGTCAGGAGGCAATTATTCCTGAAAGATGTTTTGGGGGGGTTTGATGTGAATAGGTCAGAAATACCATTTAAATTAACAGGAACTTACTACACATCAGCCACATCCTCAGAACGAAACTAGATGTTGTTTAAAAGCAGGGGAGCTATGCAGGGCCATTGTTAGAGATTTTAAGAAATGCCAAAGTAAGATAATTTCCTTAGAAGCAATTTTTGCTTTAAAAAAGTTATATTCCAATGATTGATACTGGCTGATTAATTTATTGAACTTCCAAAATGCTGTCAAAGACAGTCATTTGCTGTTAAAAGAAAATACAGCACTATACTCACATTATTGAGACTAAAATAGCATTCTTATTTAGGAACTATTAAAAGATAACTTGAGGCAGTCATGATCTCAGGGTGGAAGGATGGAGCCCCCAAGTCAGGCTCAGTGCTCAGCAGGGAGTCTGCTTGGAAAGTCTCTTCCTCTCTTTTGCCCTCGGCCCCTCCCCCACTTCCGCCTGTGCTCTCACTCTCTCTCTCAAATAAATAAATCTTTAAAAAAAAAAAAGATAAACTCAGGCATATTAAAAATTTTCAGAGTTTATTTAAGCAAAAACTGATTAGATTTGGGCAGCCCCAAATCAGAAGTGGTTAGAAACACTGCCAAAAGGCTCCAGGGAAAAGACTTATACAGAGAAAAGTGTAGAAGAAAAGAAAGGAAATTATTGGATTGGCTATAGCTTAAAGCCTGGCTGGCTGTTTGTGACTGGTAGTCCTTGGTGTTTTGATTTTATAACCTTGAGGCACTTATAGGCTTAGATTTTGGTTTGCTTATTTAGGCCACCTCAGTCTATTGGCCTCCCTGTTTAATTAATTTAACAACACTTAATTATGTTGATACGTTGTTTAGCTTCAGCGGTTCAAGCCATAAAACCCAATCCTATCTGCTAATTTAAAAGGTCCTTTGAAGCTGGTTTCTCCATACCTGTCTGGGCTGACCTCTATCCCTATGCCCAGAATCACCTTCAGTTATCTCACCCTGACATACTTATTATCACTTGATTTCTCTCTACAATATTTCCCTCCCTTTGTTATCAATCTCCTACCACCTAATCTCTTAGGCTACCTTTGGCTCTTCAGGTCAAATTAGATGTTATTTCTCCAAGAAACCTTCCAGAGGCCCTCCTCCCCCCAAGTCCAGGCCAAAGTCCATAGCATAACCAGCCTTAGGACTGCATTACTATCTTGACTCTCTGTGCAGTTTCTTCATTTCATAGCCTGCACAACCAATCAAAATCGAGACCTCTCCTGAAAGGTTTACTAGCGACAATTTACTTAGGATTAGATTTGGTTTCCTTAAAGAAAAAGCCAGGCTAATATTTACATAAGTTTCTTTCTATTTTATTGTAAAAGTTAATGAAAAAAATAGAATTTTGAGCACAGGGCAGAAGCTAACATTTATCAGTGAGGATCTGGCAAGAATAGGAATCAGAAAAAAAGAGGTTAGGGACGTTAGATGGGGAGGAACAAGAGAGATACATGGGAAATACACTAATGAAGCGGCTTTTACCACATTCTGACTAAATGTAGTGGGAATACATTCCATTTTCAACTGAATCATTTATATGTTAATAAGGTATCCAGAGCAGTGATGTGGCTACCAATGAAATTAGTCACATGTTTTCTATTTAATCCAAAGACACTATGGGATATGCAAATATTCAAATGTAATATTAATTGAAGCAAAATAATATGACCTTGGAAAAGTGGTCAACCAGAAATTAATGTTTATATATTCTAAAACTCCATTATTTGGAAAGAATATAGCAATGAGGACAAAGGCAGAGACTTGATTCTACCACACGTTTGTGGATTAAAATCTGAGATTCTCTGAAGAAATACCCTGAAAAACACAATTGTGTCAAAAATAAATCAGAAAGTTGGAGCCTATAAAAAAGAAGAGTGAATATGATTTCCTACTAATGACTTATTAAATATGTAAATGAGGCTGACATGCATCATGCATGCCATAGATATAAATAACATGAATAAAGAATGAAAATCTTCAGGGAAAAGGAGTCAGTCATGTCTACATGGACAGCAATCTGCAAAATGAAGAACAGTTAATAGATATATTTCTTTCAGAAGTATCCTGGGATATTTTTAAACTTTGAATTAGGATCAGTCACTGTCCAGATACATTAATGTCTGTTCTGTGAACTCTTAATCCCAGTCATCTGTCTCTTTTGACTTCCAGAACTCACTAGTAGCCATCAGTGTATCTCAGATTCCTTGGTCTATATTCCTCTTGTCAATGTACCAAACTAATAGGAATGCTATTATTCACAGCTCATCTTTCCCACAATAGTCTCCTAAGAGTTTTTTTAACTTCAATCTTTCTTTTGTTTATAATACCTGCCACTATCAGTCCTTTGAAAATAAAAATAATGCCTGAGAGTTTATTACATGCCTGCCAATCTAAGGACTATTTTGAACCTATAACAAGTGATTTATAAATACTTATTGACAGATGCAGCTTGAAATTCTTCCTTAAGAATCTAGCCCAAACAAATAAAAACTATTAAGACGATTAAATTTAGCTATGACTTTTGATTTAATTATAAAACTAGTAATCCATAGCCATAATATTTTCAGAATTTTATGTTAAATATGAAGCCAGTAGAATCTGAACAGCATGCAGGAGTACTGGGGGTTGGAGGAAAAGGAAGGCAAGGCAGTGTTTGGGGGCGGGGTAGAAGGAAACTGCATAATAATGCATTTTGGGGAGTCTAAATTGAACTGTATCTTTGTGACAGTTATTTAGGAAATTCCAAGTTCTTCATGGTTTCCTTAAGTATGGGATCTGGCAATAAAAAAATAATCTGGCATTTATCTTTGGAATTCAGGCAGCCACAGAAGTCCAAATAAATCTAATTTCCATGATTCCCACGATTTTAATAACCATTTGCAGCGTGGAAACTATGTGTCTGCTATCAAATTAAAACTATAAATATCAAAAAATCTGCACACTATAAATATGTAATAATTATGAAATGATCGTGTGACTTCAATTGTTATAATCAAGGCTATGAATTCTCACTAGATTGAGGAATCTAATTTCAAAAGCTTAGAGTTAAATGTGGCAAAGGTAGTGATTTCTATACACCCTTCTCTCAGAGCTAATCCACATGGTTTTTAAAGTCAGGCAGAAATATATAAGAATGTGACAAAATGCCACTTTTATTAAAAAGTTTAGGTTATGTTCCTAACTACATCTAATTTTTTTAATTAGTGGACAGAGAAGTATGCCTGAAGTGGAAACACTGGGCAAAAATCTTAAGATTCCCTCCACATGTAAAACTCTAGAACTTCCTTGTTACTTAATATCATTTAAAACTTACCTACCAAATTCCTTATACATAAAGCAAACACTGAAGTCCTATGTCAGCAGGTGTCATGCCCAGAGAAAAATCAGTACTTTTTATAGTAGTGCTTATAACATCCCTGAAGGAACAAGATAGGATGAGAATCCCTGCCACTATCCACTAATACTGGGACTCATGCAGAGTTCTATGCTGATATAAGATACGTGTATGGAAACATGAGTCCTTGATGTTTGGCCTCATCAAGCACCGAGAACTTCAGCTCTCCTCATAAGATGAATTATAACCTATTCCCCTTACTCTGTGTTTCCATTCTAGCTCAGAAATTTAGACATCGTTTTCAAAAAGGCATCAAAGGGCGCCTGGGTGGCCCAGTAGGCTGAATGTCCAACTCTTGGTTTAGGCTTAGGTCTGATCTCAGAGTGCTGGGATTGAGCCCCGTAGCGCTCCATGCTCTCTCTCCCTCTCCCTCCCCCTCCTTGCTCCTCCCCCCTCACTTTAAAGTAAATAAATAAATAAAAATTTTTTTTAAAAAGCATTAATGGGGCAGCTGTGTGGCTCAGTTGGTTAAGCGTCTGCCTTCAGCTCAGGTCATGATCCCAGGGTCCTGGGACAGAGCCCCGAATCCGGCTCCCTGCTCAGTGGAGAGCCTGCTTCTCCCTCTTCCTCTGCTGCTCCCCACCCCCCCCTTGTGCTGGCTCACTCTCACGCACGCGCTCTCTCTCTGTCAAATAAATAAATAAAATCTTAAAAAAATAAAAAGGCATTAATATTTCTAAATTTTCATATTGAATTTTAATATTTTAATGCTAGAAAAGAAGGACATTGATTAGTCTAGATCAATAGATTTCGAGCAAATAGAAAGCTTCCATCCTGTACACTGACTGCCAGTTCCCCTCTCTTCCCAGAATGCTATCTGCCAGTTTAGTGTGCTAAGACTCAGAGGAAATGATATCACAGATAGAAATTCAGAAATATTAAAAAGGGCATAACCCAGGGGCGCCTGGGTGGCTCAGTTGTTAAGCGTCTGCCTTTGGCTCAGGTCATGATCCCAGGGTCCTGGGATCGAGCCCCACATCGGGCTCCCTGCTCTGCGGGAAGCCTGCTTCTCCCTCTCCCACTCCCCCTGTTTGTGTTCCCTCTCTCACTGTGTCTCTCCCTGTCAAATAAATAAAATCTTAAAAAAAAAAAAAAAAAGGGCATAACCCAGAGTCCACAAAGTTAAATCTGGTTTAGAGAGATTAAAAAAAAAATGGGGGGAGGGGTTCCTGGCTAGCTCAGTCGATGGAGCATGTGACTCTTGATCTCAGAGTTGTGAGTTCAAGCCCCATGTTGGGTGTAGAGATTACTTAAAAATAAAAAATCTTGAGGCATGTGGGTGGCTCAGTTGGTTAAGCAGCTGCCTTTGGCTCAGGTCATGATCTCAGGGTCCTGGGATCGAGCACCGCATTGAAGCAGGGAGCCCGCTTCTCCCTCTGCCTGCCTCTCCCCCTGCTTGTGCTCTCGCACTCTCTCTCAAATAAATAAATAAAATATTTTTAAAAATTAAAAATAAATAAAAAATCTTTTTTTTAAACAAAACCGTTTTAATATTCATATAACACTTCTGCTATGGTCTGAATGTTTGTGTTCTCCCAAAATTCGTATGTTAAATCCTAACGTTAGAGCCCTTAACATAGATGGAAGGATTAGAATTTTATACCACAAGTTACATTAAGTTATAAAATGAAGTTAGTAACTGTTCTTTGTTAACCATCTTCAGAACCAAAATAGCATTCAGAGTTTTGTTATCAGGCCACAAGCTTTTAGAGGATGTAAAGAAAAGTAGATCCTACCCAGAGAAAGATCAGAGACCCCTGACATAATCTAACTCTCAAAATGAGAAAATACATAGAGATTAAGTATCTTGCCCAAGGTCACAGTGCTAGTTGGTAAGAGAGCAAGATCTAGAAGCCAGACTTTGTGAAATGAAAGCCTCACTTCTTAAACAAGCCATCTAAACATTATTATATCTATAGTTCAATGAAAAATTTCCCAGTTGAAGTCCTACAGATATATATCTGCGACTTAATCAAATGCTTTTCTTACCTGCCCACTGCACATGAAAGGCAAGGTCAGAGTTCTTTTGGCCATGGTTTAAGGCATAGTAATTTGCTGCCTGCTAGTATTTATCTCCCATCTCATAACTCATATAAGGAGATATTGAAATGATGATTCATCCAGGTTTTCAGATTTCCTAAAAATTAGTTTCTGTAGAACATTCCATATATCTTCATTTACTCCACCGTCAACTAACTTTACAGTGGTAACCTTGAAAGTTAACTTGCCCACTTCCCTCATTCACATGCAGCCAAGCCTGAGAATCCAGAATATGCAAAATGACTTCCTAGGATTGCTCCCAGTACACACTGTGTTTCATGAATTGAGTGTAGAAATATATAGAGATAAGGCATGCTCATACCTAAGCATATTTCTCTGAGTTCTTACCCAGATTTCAAGGTCTAATTGAAATGAAAACTATTTCCTGAAATCTCTTCCAGCAAACCCAACCACAGCGATTTTTCCCAACCAGGACATTCTACAGGGTTCGAGTTAAAGAACTACACGTTCAGCATTGAGTACGCCCCGTCTTTAGTTCAGAAACACCTCAAGTGTGATCCCAGCTACACGGCTTCTTCCTACCTCTGCTCTGCTGGGCAACTGGGACCCTCACACTGACCCTTTTGTTCTCCAAATTTAGAGAGGGAGAAGCGGGAGAAATTTTTTTATCCCCTAATTCAGTTGAGATAAACTGGAATTTTCAAAAGGGGCTCTCCTAAAATGCTAAAGGAAAAACAAAATTGGAATAACAGCAACATAGTGACAAAATTATAGAAACAGTCCTATTCACAGTACACATTTTTAAACCATCACACAAATTTGGTCTAACTACAGACTGGCTTGGTTCGCTTAATTTCTGGGCATACAGGCCCTTGGTTCTTGTCCTCACCAACTCCCGTCTACCCCAGATGCCATAAACCCAATTTGAACAGTATTCACACTAGAGCCTTTGTGCGGGTCATCTCTCTGGGTACTGGGCCACCTCGACGCTCCCTTTGATGTCAGACTGCCCTTTCATCTGGGCAACTACTCCCACATAAAAACCCAAGTTCAACCTTCTGTGCCTTGAGAAAACCCTTTTACAAACCTTTGGCAAGGCACCATGATTTTGACGATTCCCTACCAAATTTCCTCCCAAAAGTCAAACATATTCACTTATCAGATCCTAAGAGAAACCAAACACTTACAAAGAGAATATTACAAGCTCTCTCCAGGCACTCACAGACCCCTGAAGCTCATGTTGAGAACCTATATTTTAGAATCTAGTGATTACACTGCCTTTGACAGGGAGCACCATTTCCCAGAAGTCTCTTTCCTTATGTGATTCTCTGCTCGCTTCCCCTACATCCCTTCTTCTGCACCCAACACTGACAGCAGATTTCTTAAACTACCCACCCTCATCCGGCTTTGTCACTGACTTCCTCTCTGTAAAAAATACTTTTAATTTTCTGTTAATTTGTGAAGCAGAGAAGATTGACATCCCTAGCCCTTTTTTCTTTAAAGATTTTATTTGTTTGACAGAGAGAAAACAAGCAGGGGGAGTGGCAGGCAGAGTGAGAGGGAGAAGCAGGCTCCCCGCTGAGCAAGGAGCCCGATGCAGGCGGGGCTTGATCCCAGGAGCCCAATCATGACCTGAGTCGAAGGCGGATGCTTAACCGACTCGAGCCACGCAGGCGCCCTCTAGCCCCTCTTTGATAAGGCTGTCAATTCTTTCCCCTTTCTCAGATCCTCCAAGTGGCCTCCTCCAGGAGCCTTACAAAAATCTACACATGCTATAATCAGGCAGGGTGAAAATGCACTTACCAAAAAACAAAATTTAAAAACACATCCAAAAAGAAAAGGTCATTCTCTTACACTTTCTATTATCTTTTAGTCATTAATCAAATAAAGTTATTTAAGATATTAATTTTTTTCAATATATTTCTCCTTTCTCTTCCCTCCATTTAAAGAGGACAAGAGCCTCTATGACTCATTGCTTCAGGGGAGGCAGACTAAGTAGTTTGAATGTTTTTCTTACTTTGGAATTTCAGAAACCAAAACCCAATGGACAACTTAGAGAGTTCACAAACATAAACAGAAGAGCTTTGAAGAAGCATGAAGGGAAAATGATTCAACCCCAGACTAAGGATATATCCTGAGCAAGGAGATCAAGGCAACATCCACAGTTCTTCAGCGCGCACAGGTCCCTGAAGGCACCTGGCAAAAACTCAAAAACCCGGAAAGTGTTGCCTGGGTGGTAGATGTCACAGATGGGCACAGGCAGCTTTGGAGAAGTTTCCCATGTCCCAAACATGACAAGGAAGCAGTGGACCAGCACAGGATCTGAGGAAGCCATGCACGGTGGAACCCTGAATTTCTTAACCATTAAACGTCTGACCTGATAAGTGCATGCCAGAGTCTCCCCCAGCTGAACATGTAAAGACCCCCACAATTGTGTGTGGCACAACTCTGGAGAAGGATAGGGAACTCCTTCAGTAACTGAGATCAATTTTCTCATATTAAATTTACTTTTTTGGAAACAAAAAGTTGCCTTATTTTTTGTACAGTTGAGTTTGTGAAATGGGATTTATACTTTTTCATTTACTCCTGTATCTTGTTTTTCCAATTACTTTTATGATTCTTGAAGACAAAGATCAGTCTTAAACTCCTGTATCCCTAGAATTTTTCAGAGTGCCTTGAATTTAATTAGCACTCAGTGTTAATAAATTCTGTTTGATTAACATTATCAAATCATAAAATCTTTTAACTGGATGCATTAGAAGATCTTTTCTTCCAATCTCTTAAGGAAACTAAAGCCCAGGGAATTTAATTTTCCAGGTCATACGTAAAGCCTCATGTTTGTTTTCCTTCCAGAATAACTTTAATCTTCTAAAGTTTGAGGGCTGTATTGTCAGGTGTCTTCTTGAAGACCAGGCCTTATTAACTGATACCCAATAAAGCCAACATAAATGGATAATGCACATTTAAATTGTCCACTTAAATCCCCCCCGCCCCAGTGTTCAGACTCCTTTTAGAAATACTAAGGACATTGGTCCAGTTTGTCTTCTACACTTCCCACTCCTATAAGAATGTCCCCTTTCTCTGGAACACTGGCTGATGAGCCACTGTGTGTGACTGCCTCTTTAACCCTCCCCTCCACCTTCAGAAAAAATATCAAGAGCATCATTATTGTCAGGGTGCATTCCACTCAGGCATATCCTTAGGGGGCAGTAAAACCAGAAGATTGAGAAAGGTCCCAGGCCTTGAGGGAGAAGATGCAGCTTTGCCAGATGGTGCTAAATGAAAGCCTGAATTGTTATACAACCCCTTTGACAGAGTTCAAGTGCAGAGACTCATCACATTTTTAACCAGCATCACTTTGTCTTCTGAATGCTTGCTAGTTTGTTTTTTGGGGGGTTTGGGTTTTGTTTTTTTTGTTTTTTTTTTTCATTTTCTTTTCTCAAGGCTGTGCCTGGCTTTGTTTTAATTTCATTTAACCTATATGAAATATTAAATATTTCATAACCTATATGAAATAAGACTAAAATGCCATGAACTGGGGACTTATTATCTCCTTTTCCTTTCTCCCCTCTTCTCTTGGGCTTATTTCTACTATAAGGAAGTTTCCTTAAATTTTCCAGTCTTCAACAGTCGTCTTTTTTTTTTTAGTATCTGCATAAAATACCAAGAGTCCAGTATGGGAAGAAAGGGAAGGATGAATAGGTTGAGCATAGAGGACTTTAGGACAGTGAATGTTCCTGTAGGATATTATAATGATGGATACATGTCCCTATACTTTTGTCCAAACCCACTGAATGTACAATACTAAGAGTGAACCCTAAGGTACACTGTGGACTTTGGGTGACTGTGATCTCTCAGCATAGGTTCATCCTTAGTAACCAATGCTCCACTTTGGTGGGGAATGTTGATAATGGGGGAGGCCAGGCATGTGTGAGGGTAGAGGGTGTATGAGAAATCTCTGGACTTGTCTCTCACTTTTGTTATAACCCTGAAACTGCTATTAAAAAGAAAAAAAGCCTTTAAAAATAATAAAAAGTAAATTTTAAAATCCTTGAGCCCCGTGAGCATAGTACAGTAGAATACTCAGCATCTCTATAATATTCCTTAGACTACTGACTCCAGCTTCAAATTTTTAAGCCAGATTTAGGTCCTTATCTCCCACCCCACTGTCATGCACACTGCAGCTTCCGTCCTTGGTACACAGCCCAAACGGGATAGAGCTTCTCCTCCTGCATTTCCAAGAGCACTAACAACTCAAGGCTATTGCATCTATTTTACTAAAGGTATGGGAATAAATGAGGGAGATTATGGCACAGGACCAAATAAGAAATTAAGATGAATATTTAGACATTTTTCTTTGGAAATTCCTTTGTTATCACCACCGTGGGGAATTTCTCCATAGTCACTTGTGTTTTTGCCCTTGTCCAATAAAATCTCCTGGGTCCCCTTCCCACCTTCTGTCCTAATACTTGTCTCCTCTCTGCTATCTATTTCTAGACCCCTTCAACCTATCACCCCTTCCAGACCCCGTATTAGAATCCCCATCTTCCTCTTACTTAATCATGTAGCATAGTTTAGCTCACATTTGTTTTATTCTCTACTCCAGACTAAGTTCTAAGCCTATTTTCATACGGCCAAAAGTCTTGCCATGAAATTTCTTAAGTAAAAAAGCCACATACCTCCAAGATTAATTATCATACTCCTATGTGATGGAGAAGCAGCAACCTCATTTCTCTCTTTATTAGCAACTATTTTTACCAAATGTGAAAACTTGGAGCCTTTGTGTGTCCAAGAGAAGCAGAGTCATTCTAGGAGGATTTGCAAGTGGACATACCTTCATTCGAGCCTTGTATTTCTGTTTAGGAATATCAAACCATCCTGAAGAATCTCCACTGTGGTCTAGTTACAGCTGTGCTTCCTAAATCAAATCCTGCATGGTAGACCATAGTTCAAAACAGATGCCTCAGATAACTTTAAAAGTGATTATTTTGATTTAAAATTTCCCCCCATCTTAGAAATTTTGAGGCAGCTTATCAGACATCTACAATATAACCTTTAAAAAATGTGGCCTCAAGCCAAGGCCTACAGTGGCAAGATAGTAGACAGTGATTAGCATGAGCCAGGCAACACTAGCTGCCCTAGGAAGCAAGCTCCTAACATTGCTGGATGAGAGGCAGGCAATCTCTATCAGGAAGCTGCCCTAAAAAATGGTCTTGTGTGATCAAAGGTGATGGTGTTGGGGCATTTGGGTGGCTCAACTGGTTAAGCATCTGACTCAGTTTTGGCTCAGGTTAGGATCTCAGGGTCCTGAGATCGAGCCCACAACTGGCTCCCCACTCAGCAGGGAGTCTGCTTGCCCTCTCTCTCTCCCTCTTCCCCTCCCCCCACTCATGTACACACTCTCTCTCTCTCTATCTTTCTCAAATAAATAAATAAATCTTTAAAAACAAAGGTGATGGTATCATTATACCCAAGAGCAGCTCCAGATCTTCCCAGTTACCTGCAGCAATAATCTAAGGAAATCTTTGCTTCAATTTTAATGCTGTTCTGAGTGATCACAGATAAGTGCATTCTGAGTCTGTTTTCACTTCCAATACTTCTTGTTGCAAAAGAAATTATTTGCTCATTAAGTTTATCTCTTTTATGAGGTAATTTGGAGCATTCTATGCACGTGGAAACCAAATAAGGGAATATTCTGAGTGGCGTTGTCAAATGAGCTAGCTCCAGTGGTAATGTTTCAGTGTAGACATGCATTGACATCTGTGTCTCCTCCCTTGTCTTTCCTCAGGTTTTTGGTGAAAGGTTCTCTCTTCTTCCTCCCTGGCATAATGTCTCTCACAGAGTAAGACTGTTTTCATCAAAAGAATGACCTACTGGATTGGATTTTCTTACCAGAAGAATGATCACCAGGAAGTGGCTGTATTTGAGCTAGTTTACAGACCAAGAACATGGTTAGTTACATAAATCATTTTAATATTTTCTTCATAGAAAACTTATTTCATAGTTTATTTAACTGTCCAAAAGGCACATTCATCATGAAAGAGAATTTCAATTCAAAAGACTGAGTCAATTATTTTCAATTTTCTTCTGTGATTTAAACTTATATCTAAATCAGTGATGAATCACTAAATTCTTCTCCAGAAACTAATAACTACACTATATGTTAACTAACTAGAATCTAAATAAAAACTTGAAGCATTAAAAAAATAAACCTATCTAAATCAGTCATGAGTATCACTAAAACAGTATTTGAAAGCAGCTCACTTTCTAAATTAAAATTTCCTAGAAGTTCCTGTCTAATAGGAAGAAGAAGGAGAAAGAGAAGGAGAAGGAGAGGAAGAAGAATTTGTTGTTGTTTTTCTTTTGATTTTAAAAAATCCTAAAAGCTAATAGTTGACAAAGTCAGAAATCAATTCCAGGATCTTTACTATGCTCTGTTAGGTACCTTTCATCCATTTATCTGTTCATTCACACCTTTGATATTTACTGAGGTCCTGCTACAAACAGCATATAACAAAGTGATTATGACAACTGAGTAGAGCAATTTACTTCTGCAGTGATGGTCATACGACTGCTCCTTCCAGACTTCAAAGGAACAACTTTCTTTCCCAAATCTAAGTTCGAATGCATTAATTACACTAATGTAACTAGGGTTAGTTATTGAATCAGAGCAGTGGGAAACAAAAGAAAGAAGGAGGAAAATTTGTTGCTTGCATTGACCTTATTGATATAAAGTCAATAATGAAACTTAAACACATTGAGAAATTTCTTAATATTTTCACCTCACTTCCCACTGAAAGCCTGAGGAATAAACCTTTTGGTAGTTATTTTTTACCTAAGCAAGTGGAAACCAACGTGGGGGCAAACTTACAAAGTGATGTATTCGTGCACTGATTTAGAGAACCCAGAGTTTAGAGGACATTACTCTGGAAGGGACATAGGGACCAGGGACAGAAAGAACCCAAAATTAAATAAATGATAAAAGTTAATGTTCTCAAATGAAAGTTTTCATCACTTCAGTTTGTGAGATACAATCACAATTTTTTAACACACTGGATATAAACACATGAGGAAAATTGCATAGTATAAAAAGTCCACATCACTTACAAACCAGAACTGATTGTTTATGCACTTGTGTGAAAACATGATTTGGCACTACTGCCACTGAATGGCTTTACCCTAATCTATAATTGAATTTAGATTAGGACATGTGGTATAAGCATCATGGTTCAGTCAAGTTCTGCTTGAATTAATACTCAATACCTCAAGCCTGGACTGTTATAACCTCCTGATTGTCTCTCAGTCTCTCCACTACAATAGGGCCTCAGCCAGACTCATCTAACTAAAACAATGCTTACTCAAGTATGCCCATTGAACGGCTCCCCATTGTCTAATAAATAAAGTAAGTTTTCATCCTGCCATTTGAGGTTCTCCGCAATACGACCCCGATCTAACTTTCTATCTGATATGTGAGCCCCCCCCACTCCAACTGCACCGGGTTTTTCACTGTTCCCCAAATAAACAACGCTGATTCCCTTCTCCACAACCTTGTTTATGCTGTGTTTCTCCAGATGTAACCACGTTAGAAGTTCATGGAAAAACACAGTTCCTTGGTGAAACTTTCCTATCTTTCCTTCCCACAATGGTTTTCCCTCTAAATTGCTAGAGCCATTTCTCAATCTCAACGCTATTAATACTGTCTACATAAGTTTTGTGGGGGAGGCTGTCCTGTACTCTGCAGAATGTTTAGGAGCATTCTTGGCTTCCACTCTATTGGTGACTCTAGCAATAGGAGTCACCATCCCCCTAGTCAGGACAAGTAAAGCATCTCCAGAAATGTCAAATGTTCCCTAGAGAGACAAAATCATTCCCAGTTGTTCCAGATCATTATTGTCTGTGTCACTCATATTGGTATTTAAAAAAACCCCTTGTGTATTGCCTCCTAAACTGGACTGTTATGGTATAGGTATTGTGTCTTACCTTACTTTGAATTCCTAATAGAGCACTGCAGTGAATACTCAACAAATATTTAAAATTTGAATTTAGTAACTAAAAGAAGCAAAATGAAAGATCTGTTGACCTAACTGCAGGTTTTTAAATGTGGAAACTGAAAACCAGAAAATGAAGCTATTTGCCCAAAATGAATGTGTGTTGATAGAATAGTTCTCCTCCTCCTAATCAGTAGTATTAACATTATGTACATCTTGTTTCATTGAATCTATGATTAAAGACTTAGTTAATTTTACATCAGCATGAGCAAACTATAGTCTGTAGTTTTACTGAGGGTTCTTTATTCTACTTGGCTTTAATAAAACTCATATATTGTATTGATACCTTTCTGTTTTTATATTTAATGAAAAAAGTTCTGAAGTGTTATGGTATAAGCGTTAATGGTATAAGAAATTGGAGGGGGAGACGAACCATGAGAGACTATGGACTCTGAGAAACAAACTGAGGGTTCTAGAGGGGACGGGGGTGGAGGGATGGGTTAGCCTGGTGATGGGTATTAAAGAGGGCACGTTCTGCATGGAGCACTGGGTGTTATAGGCAAACAATGAATCATGGAACACTACATCAAAAACTAATGATGTAATGTATGGTGATTAACGTTAACATAATAAAATTAAATTAAATTAAAAAAAAGAAACCAAAAGACCATGAAATTGTGGTTGAAAGATTAGGGTTTACCATGTGTAGGTGTGTGATCTTCAGCGAAACACTTAACTTCGTTTTGTCTCCACATCTCATCTTTAAAATTCTTATTCCACTAAAAAAAATAAATAAACTCCTTGACAGAGGGGACATTATTTCTTTGCTAGCGTATCCCCAGTACCTGGCACAAAGTATGGCATTCACCAAATATTTGCTAAATAACTGACTGCTCAACAGAGAATGTATTAAGGGCTTGCTTTAACTTAACCTGAAATAAAATGAGGTAAAAAAAATTTTTAAACCTGGAAAATGTAAAGTGTTAAACAAATTCAAGATATTGTGCTTTAAAATGCCTAAGAAACTTAATATGTTTAAAAAATAGTGAAGGGAGAAATCAAAATTAAAATTTGTGATATGTCTCCAAAACAGTACTTTGGGGAAAGTTTTCAGCATTAAATGCCTGGATTAGAAAAGAAGAATGATCTTGAATCAGTGAACTCAGCTTTCACCTTAAGAACCTAAAAAAAGAGGGGTGCCTAGCTGGCTCAGTCAGTAAAGCACGCACCTCTTGATCTCCAGGTTGTGAGTTTGGGCCCTGCACTGGACATAGAGATTACTTAAAGATTTTTTAAAAATCTTTAAAAAAAAAGAACAACAAACAAAATCCAAAGTAAGAAGAAAGGAAATAATAAAGATCAAAGCAGAAATCAATAAAATTTTTTAAAAATCCAGAAAATCAGGAGAGAAAATTAATGAAATCAAAAGCCGGTTCTTACAAAGATGCTTCACATCACATGTCATTGAGGAAATGCAAATTAAAACAACAATGAGATACCACTACACACCTATTAGAATGGCCCAGATATAGAACACTGACAACACCAATTCTCATTCATTATTGGTAGGAATGAAAAATGATATGGCCACTTTGGAAGACAGTTTCAGTTTCTTAAAACTACTAAACGTTGGGGTGCCTGGGTGGCTCAGTCGTTAAGCATCTGCCTTCGGCTCAGGTCATGATCCCGGGGTCCTGGGATCGAGCCCCACATCGGGCTCCCTGCTCCGCGGGAAGCCTGCTTGTCCCTCTCCCACTCCCCCTGCTTGTGTTCCCTCTCTCGCTATCTCTCTCTCTGTCAAATGAATAAATAAAATCTTAAAAAAAAAAAAAACTACTAAACATAATCTTATCATACAACCCAGCTTCTTGGTATTCACCCAAAGAAGTTGAAAATGTATGCCCACACAAAAACCTGCACATGAATGTTTATAATAGCTTTATTCATAATTGCCAAGACTTAGAAGCAACCAGTATGTCCTTCAGTAGGTAAATGGATAAACGCTTGTACATCCAGAATACCTACCATTTACATCGACATGGTTGGGACTGGAGGGGATTATGCTAAGTGAAATAAGTCAATCAGAGAAAGACAATTATCATATGGTTTCACTCATATGTGGAACATAAAGAAACAGCACAGAGGATCATAGAGGAAGGGAGGGAAGCCTGAATGGGAAGAAATTAGAGAGCGAGACAAACCATGACAGACTCTTGACTCTGGGAAACAAACTGAGGGTTGCCAAAGGGGAGGTGGGTAGGGGGATGGGGTAACTGGGTGATGGGCATTAAGGAGGGCACGTGATGTGATGAGCACTGGGTGTTATATACAACTAATGAATCATTGAACACTACATCAAAAACTAATGATGTACTATATGTTGGCTAATTGAATTTAAATTAAAAACAAAAAAACAAAATAAAATAAAACAAAACAAAAAACTGTGGTACATCCAGATAATGGAATACTGTGTAGCAGTAAAAAGAAATAAGCTACCATGGAAGAAACTTAAATGCACTTTATTAAATGAAAGAAGGCTATCTGAAAAGGCTATGTACTGTATAATTCCAACTGTAGGATATTCTGGAAAAGGCAAAACTACAGAGACAATAAAAAATCAGTGGTTGTGAGGGATTGGGTAAGGGGAGGAATAGGCAGAGCACAGAGGAGTTTTAAGGCAGTGCATGAAGTATCTGTCATTATACCTATGTATCTGTGTCAAACCCATAGAACATACAACACCAACAGTGAACCCTAAAGTAAATTACGAACTTTGGATGATTTCAATGTGTCAATGTAGGTTCATCCTTGGTAATAAATGTGTCACTCCAGTGAGTGATGTTGATAGTAGGGGAGGCGATGAGTGGTGGATGGGGGGAGGGGGTATAAAGAAAATCTCTGTACCTTCCTCCCAATTTTGTTATAAACCTAAAACTGCTCTAAAAAATATATCTTAAAAAAATAAGCTGGTTCTTTGAAGTAATCAATGAATTCAATAAAACTCTAGCTAAACTGGGGGGGATAAAGACTACACAAATTACCAATTTCAAAATGAAACAGATACTATCACTATAATTCCTATAGATACAAAAAAATATAATAGGAACTACTATAAAGATATTATTAATAGATTTACACCTATAAATTCAACAACTTAAATGAAATTAACAATTTCTTTAATAGTCAAAATGATAAAAGCTCACTCAAAAAACAATAGGTAACTAGGGACATCTGGCTGGCTCAGTCAGGAGAGCATGTGACTCCATCTCAGAGTTGTAGGTTCAAGCCCCTCAGAGGGGGTAGAGATTACTTAAAATAAAATCTTAAGGAAAAGAAAAAATAGATAACTGGAATAATCCTTTATCTATTAAATAAATTAAATTTATAGTTAAAAACCTTCCCACAAAGAGAATTTCAGGCCCCAGTGGCTTTACTGGTGATAGACAAACATTTAAGAAGAAATAATCCCAATTCTACACAGTTTTTTCCAGAAAATTGAAAAGAAAGGAATGCTTCCTAATTCAAGTCATAAGGCCAGTGTTACTCTGAAATCCAATCAAGCCAAATACATTACAAGAAACTACAGATCAATATCCCTCATGAAAATAAATGCACACTTTCTAAGCAAAACTTTAGCAAGTAGATTGCAACAATATATTTTTAAAAAAAAAAAGGTAACACATTATATCCAAGTGGGTTTATCCCTGGAATGCAAAGCAGTTTTAAAATATGAAAATTAACTTAATTTACCGTCCTAATAAACTAAAAAAAAAAAAAATCAACTCTATTGCCACAAAAATAGCATTTTACTAAGTTCAACATTGATTCCTGATTAAAAAGTTTTTTAACTCTTAAAAAAGTCATAACTAAAAGGAATTCCCTCAATTTGATAAAGTGCATCTGTGGAAAGCTTTTAGCTAATATCACAGGTAAAGTTGAAAGACTTTCCTTTTCAAATCAGGGAGCAAGACAAGAATGCCCACTCTCACTACCGCCATTCAATGATGGGCTGGAGATTCTGACCAATGTAATTAGGCAAGATAAAGAAATAACATGTATCCAGATTGGGAAAAAAAGAAGTAAATACGTTTTTATCCTCAGACAACATAAACTCTCATACAGAAAATCCTATGCAATGTGCAAAACAATTATCAGAGTAAATAAGTCAGTTTAACAATGCTATAGGATACATTTCAAAATTGAAAATCAGTTATATTTCTATATACTAGAAATGAACAATAAGAAATTAAAATTTTTCGAACACCAGTTACAATGTTATAAGTAAACATGACAATTACTGTAAGTAAATATGATATACATAGGGATAAATCTGACCAAAAAATGTACAAGATGTATACGTTACAAACTTCAAAACATTACTGAGAGAAATTTTAAAAGATCTAAATAAATGGAGAGATATACCATGTTTAAGGGTCAGATGACTCAATATTGTTAAGATGTCAATTCTCCCCAATATGATCTATAGATATAATGCACTAGGGATATAATGAAACTTTTGGGGATGTTGGATATTTTTATTATTATAATGATAATTTCATAAGCATATACAGATATCAAAAGGAATAAAATTGTGCACTTTGTGTGCAGTTCAGTAGACATCAATTATTCTCTAATGAAGCTGTTAAAAATAATTTAAAAATTCTTTGGGACACCTGGGTGGCTCAGTTGGTTAAGCGTCTGCCTTTGGCTCAGGTCATCATCCCAGGGTCCTAGGATCGAGTCCCGCATCGGGCTCCCTGCTCGGCGCGAAGCCTGCTTCTCCCTCTCCCACTCCCCCTGCTTGTGTTCCCTCTCTCGCTGTCTCACTCTCTGTCAAATAAGTACATAAAATCTTTAAAAAAAAATTTCTTTAAAAAATTTTTAAAAATAGGGCGCCTGGGTGGCTCAGATGGTTAAGCATCTGCCTTTGCCTCAGGTCATGGTCCCAGGGTCCTGGGATCGAGTCCCGCATCGGGCTCCCTGCTCAGTGGGAGCCTGCTTCTCCCTCTGCCTCTCTCTCTCTCTCTCTGTCTCTCATGAATAAATAAATAAAAAGTTTAAAAAAAATTTTTTTTAATAATTAAAAATTTGTTTAAATGCCAATCAATATGTATCAATAACTTCAAATATATGCATGCACCTGCCACAGACTTTGTATTTTAGGGATCTATTCCAGGAAAATATGGCTGACTGAAGGCACATTTATTCTATTCCTTAACTACACTTTACTGAAAGTATAGTTATGATATTTTAAGGGCATGGCAAAGGGTGGAGAGCCCAAGGAAAAGAAAGTTGGAGAAAAGACAACCAGCAAAATTTTGAAATCTGGGAATAGGTGAGTTGAGACTGATACAGCACATCAGAGAAGGAAAAGAAATGCCAAGACGCCACTGCCTGGGGGTGGTCTTAGAATGCCAGCTGACTAACTGAACAGAACCCCAGGAAGTCCCAGGAGTTGGGAGGCATTAGGTGGCTCAAAAAAGAGATGAGCAGACCAAACCCATCAGACCTCCCAATCTCTTTCCTTATACCCACTGCATGCAGCTGAGTGACTGATCTTCCAGCTTCTTCCACCATAAAAGTCATAGAAGTATTCTATGGAGAAGCTGAAGCAGATTACTCAGGGACACTAAACACAGCTGAGGGTGTGCTCTGGACTGAATGCCTGCATTACCTTCACATTCATATGTTGAAGCCTGATCCCCATTGTGCTAGTATTTGGGGGTGGGGCCTTTCTGAGGTAATAGATCATGAGAGTAGAGCCCTTATGAATGGAATTAGTGCCCTTCTAAAAAGAGGTAAGAGATGCAGCCCCTCTCTCCCTCCCCCTCTCTCCCCACCCCTTGCTCCCTGCTCTCTCCTTCCCTCCCTCTTTCTCTTTCCCTGCCCTCCCTGTCTCTCTCTCCTTTTCCCTCTCTCATCCACTCTACCCCCATCATGAGGATACAGCAAGAAGGTAGCTATCTATAAGCCAGAAAATGAGCCCTCACCAGACACCAGATCTGGCAGGGCTTTGATCCTGGACTTCCCAGCCTCTAGACTGTGAGAAATAAATGTTATTTAAGCCACCCAGTCTATCGTATTTTTGTTATAGCAGCCTGAATCGACCAAGACAAGGTGAAAATGGGATGATCAAGTGAAAGTTAATATGAAGGGATGACTTGCAAACCCCTTTCTCCCACTTTGCACTGAGAACAATGAAAGCCAGCCTTATGTATTCCTCAGATATTACACTGGAGGATTCCTCTCTGAGAAAAGTAATGATATCAAAAAGAAGAACAAAAAACAAAGCCTTCTGATGAAACAAATTCAGTGAAACAGACCAAGCCAAGCCCACTATTTTGAAGCCCATTACTCAATAAACTCTGTCTTTGATACAACAGACACACACACACACACACACACACACACACACACACACACACACAAAGCTTCCAGTCAGCTTTTTACTGCCTTACTCTCAAATATGAACAGATAGCCAAAGACCATCTGACATTGAGGAAAACCCTCTAACAAATAAAAGCAGAGATTGCAGACAAGGCAGACAGCAGAGAAAACTTGAATAAACTGTACTGAATATTCTCAGAGATTGAAGAGAAGATCCCTAAAGAAAAAACTTTAGAGAAAAAAGAAAAAAAACTAAATTTTAAAAAACTGTCATCGAAATAATAGGATGTTAGAAATAAAATATTCAAAATATACAATAAAACAAAGTTGAAGTTGCTCACAAAATATACGGGGGAAATGATGGAAATGAGGAAAAGGAGAAACAAGTAACAGATGAACACAGGCAATTCACCAGCTAGTAAGAGTTCCAGAAAGACAAATCAGAAGCCTGAAGACAAGGGGATTTTAAAAAAAGTAAATTTCCCAAAACTGAGGGATTTTAGTTGGAAATTGAAAGTGCTACCTAGTGATCAAACCAATGAGTGAAATAAAAGGCCAACACTTATAATTGTGGACTTTCATAATATAGGAGCACAGTAATGCAAAGAATATATTTAACGTATGTGACCAAGCATAACAAGGCATCACACTAGGTACTAGCAGATACATAAAAGCAAGCTAAAGCCTCATCCCTATTGCCAAAGGTCAGAACGACTTTGAATAATACAGGTAGGACATCCGCCACTACATTTTCCTCTTATTTTGGTTCCTATCTTCAGATTTTTTTGTTTTTAAACAAGAGCCACTTTGGAATGCCTCTGGCTACACATTCAGCATGTGCACTGGGTGAAGAAAGCCAGTCCCTTTTTCTTCTGAGCCCTCTGCACAGGCACACACATCCGCACACACTCCTACAGAGACGTGGTACAGGTTTTAACACCCTCACGCATTTATGGACACATTCACACACACCCACATGTGCACGGCTTGGTTCCTGGTGAACAACTGATTCAAGCAATCAGGGACAAAGACTTAATTTGTTGGTTTTCAGAGTAGAAGAGGACCTGGCCACCTGAGATTAGAAAGGAGGTATGTAATTTATTCTCTGACCTCCTAGCTCCTCCTTTATTTTGCTAGAATTTCAAACTTTTACTTTTTATCCTCATTGTTCTCATACACCACCTCTTTGGCAGTTCGCAAGTTTTTCCCAGGGGTCCTGCTAGTAGCTTTTCAGCAACCAGCCATTCAGTGTTTTTTTGAAAAGGCAGCAGGGTGTCATGGACTTGGGCATGACCAGAGCTGGGTTCCAGGCCTGTCTTAGCTACTCAGTTGCTGGTTCGAAGCCTCAGTCTCCTCAGATGCATTTTCTATCAACAAGAAATTGTATTCACTGACCTCCAAGATTCCATCCCATCTTGAAATTCAGTAATTCTATATTCTGAACATATACTCTGACACCTCAGCCATCAAGAACAAGCTTTGTTTTTGTTTTTTTTAAAGAATAAATATTGTATTTTAAATATCCATACAACATATCCACATATATAATTTCAAGAAAAATGCAAATAATTTCAGCTGGTTAAATTTAGAATGCTTAAAAAAATTTAGAATGCTTATATTAAAACCAATTCAACAATACGCTCTGGCACTATTCCCAGAACATTTTCATTTGATTGGGAATTGTTTAAATTTTAATCCATTTTAAACCCTTCTCTCTCCCAATTGTGCTCCTCTTAGAATGTCACATTTGAGATATTGACTGCAATTACACTGACTCTCTTATTAAATCATGTATCTCAGCAGTGTTATCGCTACCCATGTGGATGTTTTTTGGGCCCCATGTAGAACGTGTGGCGGGTGGTGAGCATGCATTTATATAATTATGAGTGCGTTTCTGTGGATGCCCTTTTCCTTCCAAGAGCACCTGCCAGCAGGCCACTTCTCTCCCACGTCAGTAACAATACTGTTGACTACTATGCTCGTACTCCTCTCATTTTCCCCTTTCCTCTTAAAACATTTAAGATAATAGCAAAACTGTCCCTCTTAAACACTTCTGCCAGCATAAACTCTAGAAAAACAGACAAAAAAACAATTTAAATTGTGCAGAGTCCCACGTCAAACAAGTTCATCTTTTATAAATTAATAATTGCACTGCTTTTCCTCACCGGTGTTTCACTGCTATCCCCAAATTTTATTTAGGCTGGATCCCAATCTCCATTGGCCTTGGCAAGAGCAAGTGGAAATGTGGCAGTAGAGGGAAGGAGAAGAGCTTCAGGCAGGACCCTCGGTGGATGATCATGCCCTATCTTGCAGACAGAACCCGCTCCGGTCTTTACGATGGGCTTTTATACTCAATGCAAACTCTTTCTCTCCAGCCACTGACCCAACTGCTGCCAAACACAGAGCTCCACCCTTTCATTAGAAGAGCTATCATACTTGAAGCAACCACTCGGTGCTGGGCACTGAGTTACCATTTTGCATAAATTGTATCCCTTAATCCTTACAGGATCTTACAAGTCAGGAATTAGCTTGTTTGTTTTAAAACTAGGGATCTGAGGCTCAGAGAGGTTAAATAACTTACACAGTATCCAAAGACAGTAAGGAGGTAAGCCTAGATGTGTACACAGGTTTGTCTCACTGTTTAAAATATGTATTTGTTTGAAAGTAATCATAACCAGAAGGTAGCGTTGGATGAGCATAAAAGTGGAAAAGCCTATACAGATATCCCTTTAATGTGGGAAACAAAGGCAAAAGAAAAATTATTAAATTTCCTCACTACTTACAACCCCTTGACAAGTCCTTGAAACAGGCAGAGTGACATTCCTCTAGGGACTCAGCTGCCTCGATGTTGACACTTTGCTAAGGGCAAAAGGCAATCTTAGCCCAACCCCAGGACCCTGTAAGTGTACTTTAACATATAAAAATTCCTTTGGAAACTCCCTTTATCTCTACCCACCCCAAGATACATGTTGGCAATCATCCCCCAAGCATATGACCCACCGATATACATCTGAAGGGTCTCACGACTCAGGTTTTATTAGACAGTAATAAATGACCTTTTCCCAACAACAGCTAGTCCCCTCAAGATCCTGGAAACCTTGCTTCCAAAATTCCTTGGAGACTTACGCTATCCCTAACCCCCTCCCAACTTGAAAGTATATAATGGGCCATTCCTCATGACCCCGGTGCAGGTCCTGTCCCCATGCTTTAACAAAACCACCTTTTGGCACCAAAGACGTCTCAAGAATTCTCTGTTGGCTGTCGGCTTCGAATCCTAACGTCTTTCCTACATCACCTTGCTTTTCCAAAGTTGGCATTAGACCACTTTGCTTAATGAAAGACCTACATCAGTATCTGTTTTTGCTAACCAAGAAAAATCTAAAGAGGATTTTTGCTTTTGTGAAAAAAGGTGAAAGCGAAACTAGCATTCAGCATTCATTTTGCAGCAAGCAGTGAGAGCGAGCCGCCCTGCCAGGCTCCTTCCCTGGGAACTAACAGCATCTCAGCATCAGGCTGCCATGACTTTGAACTGTGTCTGTGAACATCTGCACTTCATCCCAATTTATTGTGCGCACCCACTAGCAAGATGTGTCCTAAGGTATTTATTTTAGGGGTCTGGGAATGCTCAAAAATGTTATATAAATATAAATGAATGGTAATTGCATCTTTGCTTCATGCCGTTTCGGCTTACATGAGGTTTTATAGGGTCCACTCTACTGTAGTAGTACACTAACGGTGTATCTCAATTTAGACAAGCCACATTTCAAGTGCTCATTACTCACACATGGCTAGTGCCTACCATGTTAAACTGTACAGAAGAAAAATGGCTGCTGGGGTTAGATTCCTAGTTCACAGGGCTTTTCTGTGATATTTAACACCTCAGGTTCACAAAATGGTTACCAAATACCAGACATCATATCAGTATTGTAAAGCAAGAACAGGAAAAAGCTACCACCAGTAAAACCTCTACTTAGATCTATGAACTGTGTCCCAAAGTGACCCTTAATCATAAGATGGACTAGGAAAGTGAGAAAGTAGGTTCTGATTTCCTGTGAAAATATAAGAAGGGGACTCGATATAGAAATCTATTTGTTAACTGGCAAGGTCGGCTACAGACACTGATTTATAAAAACGGGGAAAAAATTTTTCATTTAAAAATAAAAAATTAGAAAAAAAACAGGAAAGAATATATTACAAACCAATGAAAATTCCAGGAATCACAAAAACATGCCCTTACTTCATTTTATAATATTTATATAATTTTAACTAAATAATAAATAGGTTTTTCTTTCAGAATAATATTTATCTAGCTCATTTGCCAGCTAACATATTTGGAAGGAGAGAGAGCAATGGAATATCAGGAATAAAGATTCTGAGGAGAAATGTGGTCCAAAGACAAGGATCTCAACTTCCTTTTCTCCACAGATCTTTCTATGGAAAGCCCTCTAAGAATATATGCGTAAACATACTGAACACCCAATATAACACTATTTGCTCAAATTCCTATTAAACTAATGTCAATGTTCATTTTAATACATCACAAGGTCATTATATGCTTCGCTTTAACAGTTTACAATTCTTCCTGGCTATCTCTTTCCAAAACCAAATCACAGCAATAAATAGATCTAAAAAAATAATGCAATCTTATCAACAAAATTCTGTAGTTATCTTGATGGAAAGGGAAAAGATCTTTAGTTTCAGAAAAATGAGTAATATATACCTTTGATGTAATAAGCACTGGGATTTGATTAGCAAAATGGAAATAAATTATCTAATAATTTATACGGTAGATAGCTTGAATCCCACTGTACTATTGTACAGATACTAAACGTTATGGTAAACTTAAGTCTTACACTCTAATTTTCGTATGTTCTCTTTTCTCACAAAAATCCTCAACATATTTTCAGTTATCTTAAACCATGATATGACATAGCATACTTTATTTAGTAGTAGAAAACTAATCTCTAACGAAGTCATTCTGTATAATGTAAATTAAAGCTGGCATTTCGTTGGCCCAGCTTTAACTAGGTGTACGTACATGTAAATGCAGGCATTCACATAATTATTCAAACTGCCCAACAGGTCATTTAATGGGATTGTGTGAAGCAAAGTTGCCATGAACTAGAATATAGGGCACATTGCATGAGCTTACAATTACAAGCATAAAATTCCTCAGATGAAAACATGAATGAATGTAAACCATCAGAGAAAATTAAGTCAATAACATAGTCTATAACGGTAAGCTCCTGAAATTTGCATTTTGAAAAGGAGTAGAAATCCTTGGATTCTGCATGACAAAGAGTAATCCCATTATAACCTCACTGCATTGTATTGTGACTGAGATGAACTTTGTACCACATTATATGAAGGATACATGTTGACCTCACGACAACTAAGCCCAGCTTCAAGACATTTTTATGACTGTTGCTTAATACATGAAAAACCAAATAAAAGAACAGTTTGTGCAATCTAATATTACCACTAATACCATTAATAACACTTGAAATCCTCTTTTCTTTTTAAATGCCTGATGGCATGTCAAGTGGTTCTATAGCCCCTATACGAATACGGATGCCTGACTTCTATATTCTGTGACACAGGATAGTAATAGTGTACACTATAAATCAGTTGATGACTCATTTGTGACATAAATTCAGTGTATGAATTGCCAGTGGATCATACTTTCCTGTCAGCAGAGCATGGAGTAAATAAGCACTCAGGGCTGTCAACACCACTCTGGGCTTTGACACACACACCACCGAGGTAGGGTGCTAAGGACCAGCTACAGGAACGCTATGTATAGATCTACAGTATTGCCTTTGCCAGGCCTCCCTTAGAAATCCTAAAATGATGCTTGTGTCACTTGAAAATGACGTAAGATCAAAGTGTTCTCTTTGGGAATACTGTCAAAATACTGTCAAATTGACGATCATTTTAAAATTTAAGAGATTAAAAAAATGAGAATACTTTAATTCTAATTAAAAAGAATAAGGGAACTGATTTAAATTCAAACAATAACTATGGCTTCACCTCCAGCCTTCTTGATTTATACACACAAGCAAGAAAGATTGTTGGTACTACAGACTTGGAAGAAAGCATGGAGGAGAGGAAGAACTTAGACTTTGAAGCATCAAAAATTCTAAATTTAATGTTAGATCCTTATTCCTAAGGGCCCTTCCTGCTCCCCATCATGTGACTCAACCATCCTCTCTGTTGTCTGTTCTCCCCCCCCCCCCCCCTCTCTGCTCTTCCCTTTGCCCTCCTCTCTTCCTAGAGAGTAATTCAGCCATTACCAACCTTGTACCCAAACCGAGCAAAGCAATACCTTTTGCATATCCAAAGTCTTAGAAATGAGCTATGCTCACTTTCACTTTCTATCAATATTTGCTGAAATAAAAGTATAGTGATTTTATATCCTCACTGATATGACCTCTAACATCAACCCTTGGAAAGCAGAGGTTGATGGGGGGTTTTTTTTGGTTGTTTGTTTCGATATATTTTTCTATTATAAATGGATCAAATGTTTAAACAATCTAAAATCTAATTTTTTGTACTTTGAGTTGTATTCATGTAAAACATATGCTGGTCTAAAATATAAGTCAACAATTGTGTCACTTAAAAACAAACCTAAACAAGTATGAAAAATAAATGTGTATAATCTGAGATATTTTTAAAAGTCAAAATTAGAATAAAGCAACTGATTTTTATATATCAATCCAGAGAAAACAATTTACTCAGTCCTTCTCCCTAATTGAAATGTCAAATTGAAATAATACTTAGAAACATATGAGAATGGAGATCTATGGAAACTCCAAAACCTAAACTATGTATGACACTGTCATAGTCTACATTGAGTTTATTATATAAAGTAAATAATTTTGTAACTAGCCCTATAGTCCAGACTCTGATAGAATTTAAAAATTATTAGCCAGATGAATGTTTCAATAAATATTTATCTCTATTGATTTCTAGCTTCTGTCTGTAAATGCCTTGTACTTTTTGATCTAAGACATGTCCACAGGTTTCACATTTGTTTTATGAGAGAAATAAAAATAAATCACCTAATAGGATTTCACTTCCTCTGATTCCTAAGATATTGAAAACCAAATTAATCACATGGGAAATAAGTCATTTTGGGGTAGGTGATACTTATGGCAACTGTGAATTAGTCACTTTTCTGTAAAGACCTAGAAGGAAAAATAATATTATTTTATTTAAACTATACACATATGTGGCAAACAGAAGGAACTGTTAAAATCAAAAGAAGATGCAAACATGCATAATAAGTTTGATAATCTGCAACAGATAAAATCCATTTACATACAAAAATCCCTGTTTATAAAAGTAGCTAAATCTTATTGTTAAAAATTATGAATAAGCATTCTACGCATCAGGAGACAATAAGTTATCTTGGGATTTAGAAATTATAGGGTCATTATCCACTAATACTTCAACCAGAGTTTAGTGAGCTACCTAAAATGGAGATCATTCTAGCAATCTAATAATAACATTGATCTTTTCAAAGAGTTTTAGAAATGCCACATCACTTGACTGCATCAAAATCTAATGTGTTCTACATATTGTTAAAGACGTAACTAGCAATCCATAAAAATAATTATGCATATATTACAAGCAATTGAACAATCATATGAATTGAATCTTTCATATTTCCCAACACTGGTGTGTCTACATTTGAAAGTTGAAAGAATTTAACATTTAATTCTGTGACTTGAAAGAAATTAAGCTAAAATACATCTACAAACACTAATGAAATTGCAACAACAAACTCAAGCATTAAGAGAGCCATTAAGGATAAGTTCATAAATAATGAAGCAAAAGTGTTCTTTATTTATTACTAAATTTTAGCTAAGAACTTTAGCAATTACTCTGTTACACGCAACTACATATAATTTTATTTAATTATTAAAATAGTCCCATACGTTAAGTACCCTTCTCTCCATGAGGTTACTGAAACTCAGAAAGTTTAGGCAACTTTTCCACATTCATGTAGCAAGCCACAGTGGGAAGTCAGGAGATTGATTCCAATACTGATGTTCTTAGTTACCCTTCTAGAATCCTTCCATCAAAATTTTGAGAAACAGAAGCTTAAAATAGCTGTTCTAAAGGTAACACTTTCTGAATATCTATCTATATATATATATATATAAAAATACACACACACACACACACACAACAAATAGCAATCCAAGTTCTCAGTAACTTCCTATCACCAAAAGAAATGCAGAGTATAATTTACGAATTGATAAGTTCGAACGATCAGGTATCTTTGATTCTATAACATATGCTTTCAAGTTCCAGCATTTTCTGAATTTTGTCTTGTGATCAAAGTCAAAGAAAACTTCCTGTTTCCAGGCAGAGTTTCAAGAACTTTTGAGAAGTTATCCAGTATAAGAGGCACCTATTCATCTGATTATTGTCTTGATAGCTCAACTTGTGGTTCCATTTTAACTAAAATTTGCATTACTAATTATGAGATCAAATATCCCAAGAATATTTCATTTTCATTAAAATGCAGCTTTGAAATAAAAAATCATCTCGGTTTCCTCACATATGAAAAGGTTACAGGGCATCATCAGATTTCTGTAAAGATTAAGTGTGAAGTCTCAGACTGGTGCTGGGCATGTAATAGGTACTCCAAAAATGTTTGCCGTCAACAATGCTTTTTATGAAGAAGAAGAGGAAGATGCAGAAAAGCATGAAAAACAGAGCTGCAGGTTGTAAACTCATAAAAGAGAAAAAAGTATATTTCAACAGAGGAATAACCTGCTTAATTTCTTGTATGGCAATAACCCAGAGCTTAACACGACCTAGAAATGGGTGATATTTCCAAGGAAATAAAGTTGTTTCATATTGCCATTGAAACATATCCAAAAATATCATTTCAAAGTAGTTTAAAGTACAACTCACATTTTCTCCCCACAAAGATCTCCCACTTATTCCTTTTTTCAAAGAGCATGTTACCTACACATACCCTGTGCTGTTACCACATACAGTATAACGACCTGAGAGTGTGACCTTATTGGAAAGGGTCTTTGCAGATGAAATTGGTTAAGATGAGACCAACCTGGATTTGCAGGGGCCCTAAATCCAATGACTGGTGCCTTTACAAGAGGAGAGGACACAACACACAGAGGCACAGGACAGAAGGCCATGTGAAGATGGACACAGAGATTTGAGAGATGCAGCTACAAGCCAAGGACCACCGAGAAATGCCAGGAGCCCCCAGAAGCTAGGAAAAGGCAAGGAAGGATTCTTCCTTGGAACTTCCAGAGGGAACATGATCCTGGCCACAACTTGATTTCAGACATTTAGCCTCCTCTACCATGAAAGAAGAAATTTCTGCTATTTTAAGCCACCAAGTTTGTGGCATTTTGTTAGAGCAGCCCTAGAAAACTAATATACCACCTCTGCCTATTCACTCTCAATGGTAAGCTGCCTGAATCTCTCTCTCTTTGGCCCCAGCTGACCCATCCAACTCCTCTCGGAACCTCAGTGCAGACATCATTGAATCCTCCTGATCTCATTAGTCATCTCTCTCCTCAGCGTTCAAAATCTACGAACCCACTCCTCACAGCTTAGCAACAAGCTGTCAGATCTTTAAAGGTAGAGCCATGGCTCACATTTGTTTAGCTCCAGAGTGTCCAGCACTTAGTAAGATGCTCAACCAAAGTGCCTAGGTGACTAAGTCCAGGGCACAAGCTCTCAATAAAATTAAGGGCACAATCTCTGGAACCAATGAGAGTTCAGAACTCAGCTTTGCTGATTACAAGGCTATAATGTTGAACAACATTACAGAGGCCACTTTTAGGTGAACAGGCTTGAGCAATGGAATGTAGAAAGGGCCCACAGTGACCACCTGGCTGAATATAGGCAGGCCCATCAGGTGACCCACCTCAAAATATCCATAGACCCTAAGTGACCAATGAGCTACTTACAACTAAGCACAGTTACCAAAAAAGGTAAACTTCCATATGTTCCCATATCTCCTCACCTTCCCCCTTTAAAAACAGCCCCAGGGTGGCCTGGGTGGCTTAATGGGTTAAGCATTCCAACTCCTGATTTCGGCTCAGGTCATGATCTCAGGGTTGTGAGATCAAGCCCCCGTGTGGAGTCTGCTTAAGAGTCTCTCCCTCCGTTCCTCCCCCATCTCTCTTCCCCTCCCTAGAAATAAATAAATAAATAAATAAATAAATAAATAAAAACAAAAGCAGCCCTTACCCACTGCCTCATTGTAGACAGCCTCTCCCCTTGCTGTCTTGCCAGCCGCTCCCTTGTGGTATACTCAATAAACTTCTATCTCCTTTGTTCTGCCTCGGGTGAATGCTTCCATTGCTCACATCGCTGGATTCCATCTTCATTGCCCTACATTTGGGGATCACCCTACATCGGACAGACACCCCATTTAGACACCACAAACATCTCATGTATCTCTCTGTGCCTCACTTTGCCTTATGTATAAAATAGAGATAATAGTAGCACTTATGATGTAAGGTTCTTCTAAGAGAGTTAACAGCTATAAAGCATTTAGAACAGCTCCTAGCACCTAGTGAGTCCTTGAAGCTGTTGTCACTTTTATTTTAATTATTACTATATCCAGAGAAAATACATATTAAAATACATCTGTTTAAGACTGAGTATGGACAGATGGCTAGAACGGAGCCAAAAATGAACAAAGAATTAGTCAAGTGTTTTGCTCTCCAAAACTCCCAATTATTTCCTGTATAATAATCAGAAAAGGCATTGCTTTTGGAGGAATCAATTAGATATTTCTTTTCCTAGGAGTTTGATGGTTAATTGCAGGTGTCAACTTGACAAAGTTAAAGGGTGCCCGCATATCTGGTAAAACATTTCTGGGTGTATCTGTCAGGGTGTTTCTGGAAAAGATTAGCATTTGAGTGATAGACTGAGTAAAGATCCCCTCACCAATAAGGGTAAACTTCATCCAATTGAATAAAAAGGTGGAGGAAGGCCAAATTTGCTCACTCTTCTCGAGCTGAGATATCTATCTTCTCCTGCCCATATTGGCACTGCTGGTTCTTGGGCCTTCAGATTGGGACAAGGATTTACACTATTGGCACCCTGGTTCGTAGGCCTTTCAATCTGAACGAAATTATACTCCAGGTTTTTCTAGTTCTCCAGCTTGCATACAGCAGATAGTGGCACTTCCCAGCCTCCATAATCACATGAAACAATTCCTATAATAAATATCCTGGTAGATAGATAGATAGATAGATAGATAGATAGATAGATAGATAGATGATAGATAGATAGATAATAACTATTGGTTCTGTGTGTCTGGAGAACCCTGATTAATATAAGGAATGAACTTGCCTTTCTCAGAAGATACCAGCCAAAACTCCAACTATCCTCATATGTCTTGTTAATCCCAAGGCCCCTTGTCTCCACCCAGAAATTTTCCTTTTCTACAGTATCTTCTCTCTTTTCCCCAGGCTAATCCTACTCATTCTTTTAAGCCCAAACTCCCACCTGGGGCATGATTACTTTCTCAGTTACTGAAGCCCACCCTAACCCTTTCTTCCTGTGAAGACCTTTAATACATCACAACACATAATTCTGCATACAAAGACTGATAATTTGTCATTTTTCATGGACATATATTATCTTCCCACCAAACTGTAAGTTTAAGAGGAGAATCAGCAATTTAGCAACAGATTGACTCCAAAGTCCTTTCTCTTGATTATACTTATGTGTTTAAATCTGTATTTCTTACATAATTGTAAACCCTTTAATACAATCCAAGCATCCTAGACATTATAATATCCCTGCCAGGCCATTGAAGTAACTTTACAAAAATAAAAAAATAAAAAATACAGGTGGAGGTATAATTTATCTGCTGTATTTGGCCCAAATAAAATTTGTTTTGTAATATATATAGGGTGATATTGTGCTATTATACAGTTACGGTTATAGAAAAGTAGTGAGAAAGAGAAAACTGAGAGAAAAGGCCCAAAAGGAAAGTTTCAGAGAAATAAAATTATATAGACTAAAGAAAGGAAGTCAGATGGATGAAATAAATGTTATAGTTGACCAAAACCTGAGTTTAAATTTCTGTGGAAAAGAGCCAGATGATATATACAAAAAAATTTTGATAAAAGCGTAAATTTATAAAACATAAAACCATCAGCAAAAGAGGCAAAGAGTCTCCTCTTTTAAAACTACTGAAGAGAATAACTATCTATCTGAACAAGATTGTTTCCTGTTCTGCCTAAAAGCCTGGGGATGGATAAGAAGGTCTACTTCATAAATCATGAAATCTGCTTAAAAGAAATATATACTAAATATGTTTGGTTCAAAAAAGAAAAACTATCATCTGTAATTTTATTCCTGCTGCTTTTCCTCAGAGAGTGATAATTACAATCAATTCTTTAACCTTTTAAATTATAGGAAAATGGGCAGTTTAATTACACATCATGGGGTAAAGTACAGTGGGAAAGTGGCTGCAGTGGCTAGAATTCAGGCAAAAGGGCAATAAAGACATTGTAAAGGGAAAAAAATACTCATCGAACTAAATAAATAAACCAAAAAAAAAAAAGACAATTGGACAGTGGAAAAGGATAATATCCATTTATATTTGTCTAATCTGATATTTTAGTTAACACACTTAGAGAAAGACTCAAAATATCTCAAAACCTGTCAACTAAATTTTGAATAGAATAATGCTTCATTTCACTAGCATGCAAACTTTTGGACAACAGGTATACTGTCATGTGATCTATTTTACCTTCATCCCCTAGCACAGCCCTTGGAACCTTTGTTAAAACTAACGTGAATTCATGCATATGGCAGCCACATCCAACCTGAACCCAGAGAAGGCCCATGGAAGCCCCAGCACAGTGATATAGAGGTCACAGAAACAACAAGCTAAAATTCAGCCTTTTACTCATTAGACAGCCTCTGAATCTATATCAACCGAGGAGAGAGTGGCACTCATTTGTAAGTATTTCTTGCAAATGCATTATGCATGAAGCACAGCCCACGTACTAGGGAACCCCAGTGCACGAGTGGAAAGGGCTGGCCTTAGGTAGGAGCACAAAGCACTCATCCATAGGAGCAACAGGGAGAGCAAATTTGATGGGTACAGATGCAAGCGGGCTGGTTGATTTGGTGGTGTAGAGATGAGGAATTTCTCTTTAATTTGCTTCTATTTTCTCAGTGAAATAGAAGGCAGACTCATCAGCTGAGAGAACACAAGAGAAGGAAGTATGGAAGGTTTGAGGGAAGAGGAGAAAGGGTGAAACAGACATTTCAGACAGTGGGTGAGTCAGTGCCGAGGAAATGAAGTCCAACTGCAGGCAGGACCAGGGGCCTGCATCATCATGAATTAATGAGAAATCAGTGAGCACCGTTGGGCACTTTCCTCCAGCCACATTCAGTTGTGCAGGGCAGGCATGGAGAGCCAAACAGTCAGACTGAACCAGAACTTTGGTTTCACCAGACAAGTACCACACTTGGAGTGAGGAGTAAGAAGTCCATGTGAAACAGAAGTGCCCATTAAAGAGAAAGAGATAGCTCTAAATTGTGTAAATTCACTCAACAATAAAAATGTATTAAAATCAGTTTATTTCTATTTTTATTTATTTATTGGCTTATATTACTTTAACATTATATATAGTTGACACTGGACACCTTCTAGTGTACAAGGGAATTGTGTCTATACAAAAACCAAAAAATAAATTTAATAAGCCAATTGAGGAGGAAGGCAAGTGCAGAAGAAATAGCTTGAAAATCAAACAGGAATTTGGAAACAAGGGAAAGAACAGGGTGAACTGAATGGCAGGAGATTAAAGCAACTACCACTTGGGGGAGAAATTAAGAAAAGTTTAAGTCCTGTGTGATTCAAGAGCACACCTGGGACAGGGCAAGGTGACCTCTCATCAAAGTTAGTATGGGCAGGAAGTCAGGGCCAGAAGTGGATTTGATAATTTACAAAAACTTTGGACACACCAACAGTCTTTCTACAAAGAGTGAAATGACAGTTTATGTTTATCTTATATGAATCCTAACACCTAGGATGTCGTTATTTTTCCCTGGAGTTACGGGTTTAGCATTTATGAAACTGGTTTTTTACCCATGAAATGAAGGTTATTAAATGAGATATCAAGATCCACTTTCAGCTCTAGCAGTCTGTGAAACTAAGGTTATCCAGGAAAAAGCACATAAATTAACCCTTGTCCCCTTACCCCCAACATAAAAGCAACAAACGGAATATAACCCAACTTGAGTTTATTAATACATCTTTAACTGTTCCCTGTTCCCACTGAGATATATGTCTTAATGGAGAAAGGGCAAGCCTCCATCTGTTCTCATAAGCTTGTTTAAAGTGATTATCACTGAGTGAAAGGGGCATCAGGAGGCAATCTCATGGATGGTGGCTCTCCAAAAGACAGGGCTCACTGAACAGTCACATGCCTATGTGAATAGTACTCCCCACTGGCCCTAACCAGTTATTTCTGCCTTGTAAATATAATTTTCATGACTTGAGTAATTAAATGAATATGAACACCACTTTCTAAAAGGTTAATTGTATGGTACAGGAAGTAAATGTTATATCCCTGGTTTTTTGTTTATCTTGGAATTTTAACACCATTTCTTAAAAATGCAATGTTGCATATTTTCCACTACTAATTAACAAAGAAGTTGATTAAAAGTTATGCATTTCCTCTACTAGATGCAGCATCTGGGTGAAGGATTTAAGAATTAAAATAGTTTCCAGGTGAAATAAAACAGATTCTTTAAGGGAAAGAATCTTTTACAGCCACAATATTTACAACACTTTTATCAAGACATTAAAACAGAAGCAGATGCTTCTCTGTAATTCTAAAATATTAGTTACACATGGTATAATGCATTGCAGAAAACATAATAATAATAGATGATAGTAGAAGGACAGAGCAGTTTTCTTCTGGAGTTGGATACAGAACAGACCCCAAATATTCTTGAAGTTAAACTTAATACAGATGGGACAGTCCTAAATGCATTGCAAAGCAAATATCACACTAGAGAGATAAGAGAAAATATCCGTTCTTTTACAAATATCAATGCTGAGGGGGAGGGTATAACACATATATCATTCTTAATAAGTATGAATTATTTAAAGCATCAATCACGTAACTATACTTAAAATATTCTTGGTGAGGGATGCCTCAGTGGCTCAGTGGGTTAAGCATTTGACTCTTGATTTTGGCTCAGGTCATGATCTCAGGGTCATGAGATCGAGCCCCACCTAGGGCTCTGCGTGGGGCTCTGCACTGGGCATGGAACCTGCTTAAGATTCTCTCTCTCCCTCTCCCTCTGCCCTTTCCCCCTGCTCTCCCACTCAAATATATATATATATATATATATATATATATATTCTTGGTGATATGATTATACTTATATTTTAGCCTATTCTAAATCTCTTTTGTGGGTTCATGTAATGGAATAGCCTTACAGCTATGACTGGATTGAGTAAGTGTGGGCTCCATACTTTAAGCACTTGCCCTCAGTGCTTACTATTCATGCAACTCAAATTGAAAAACTATTTTGTGCCAGGCACTGTGCTAAGTAGAAGGAATACAAACACACAATAAACTTTTGTCCTGTGCCCCATGTAATTCGGGAGAGAACACATGAGAGGGCAAGGTGGTCTCCCATCAAACTCAGAATGACAAGAAATTGAGACCAGAAGTAAACTTGAAAATTTACAGAAATCTTGGCCACATCAACAGTCTTTCCACAAAGAATGAAATGCCAATTTGTGGTATTTATTGTCTAGTGGGGAAAATAGCTGTAGATAAGAATAAGCACACATAATGTGATAAGGACCTTGTTTTCTGTATATATAAGGCACTTGGGGGCAGAAACAAAGTGAGTAAGGACTACTGGAGTGTACTTCAAAGACGAGGAAAGAGGGCATCCTAGAAAAAGGGGACAGCACCATAAGAAAAAGCACAGATTGAAAGAGTCAGATATCGTCCACTTCATAAAGCCTTCCAAAGCTGTAATTTGCCCACCTAAAGCAAAGCAACGAGAGAAAAAGAAAAAAAGGCTTGACATGCACAAAACATGTCTAGTACATATCAAATATCATGCAGAATTTACAAAGAATATATAAGATGGTTTCATGATATTGCTCTATTCCTGAAAAAAATCTGCAAAGCTCTGCTCCTGCATGATTAAGTTTTGTTCTAGAAAACATAAATATCTTTGTTTTCTGACTCCAAAAACAAGAAACTTTTTTTTTAAAGATTTTATTTCTTTATTTGACACAGAAAGAGAGCACAAGCAGGGGGAGCGGCAGGCTGAGAGAAAAGCAGGCTCCCCACTGAGCAGGGAGCCCGATGCAGGGCGCGATCCCAGGACCCCGGGATCATGAGCTGAGCCGAAGGCAGACGTTTAACCGACTAAACCACCCAGGCACCCCAGGAAACGTTTATTTTAAAAAATATTCATGAGACACAGGAAAATTGAAGAAGAAAATTAAATCTAACCTCCCAGAGGCAAACATTACTTACATATTGGCACATAATGTTTTAATGTTTTTAAGTATATGTGTGAATGTATGTGCATGCTTGAGTGTAGCCTCAAACTTGTACAAAAAAAGTACTATTCAGAGTAATCTATATTTGGAGAAAGGAAGTCTCATGAATATAGTCTTTGACCCTACTGGGTCCCATAAGAACAGACATGGGGCCTGGAACACTCCTTACCAAGAGATAAAGAGCCCTCACAGCCTGTGCTGATCACCCTGCGCAGACATAGCTTTCCCTATTTAAGCTCAATATATTCCCCTTTGTTCTATTTAAATGTTGCATCATATTGTACCTAGCCAACCCGACTGCTGTGTCTGTCTTCCACAGGGAGGGGACAGGTTAAGAGGGGTGCTCTGTAGATACATTGCCTGCAGTGGCTGCCTAGAGACCCATTGGCCTTGGGGGACTAATGTCCACCACTGATGCTGATCTCGCTCTGTGTCTTCTCTCTGTAAGTAAAATGTTGCTCCACTGCATTGTGTTTTCCCTGGCAACTCCAATACCAAGATGTAATGGGCAGAAGTGTTTAACGTCTATTCCTAGTGGTTGGCATATCTTTGCTATCTTCCATGTAGTTGGAGTCTTCCCCTGGCAATGGTAACTGATGCATATCGTGTTGTCCAGTTAATACTATATATCACAGAGGGTGGCAGCTAACGATTCCTTGCCCCATAAGATCTAAATAACATTGCCTCAAACCTTAAATCCACACCCTATAGATGAACCTGGTACAGAAGCCTCCCTGGATTTCCCAGTTGTTCTCCTAAGTACCTTTGCCTCCAGCCTCCAGCTTTTATATATTCTCTTCCATGTCTCGTATCAAACTCAGACCATTCTTTGATTTCCACAAAATCAAAAGCCCACTTTACACAAGCATCTGGGAGTAGAGTAGACTTCTACTGAAGATTTAGACAAAAACAAGTCTACATCACAGTAATACCAACATTTAAATCACACATCAGACATCCAAGTTCCCAAATGGACCTTCAGTAAACCCACTGCTGAAGAATTTGCACTGGCCCTGAATTGTTAAGCAATCCCTGTTCCACAACTCACTGAACCTTGTGTCTTCTCACTCACTTCATTTTCTCTACTCCCATGATGTCATGCAGGGCAGATGAGACTGTTCTTTTGATTCTTCAGTTCTCTCCATTCATGTGACCAGTTCTCACTTTCTAACCTAAATGTTCTCACAAAGACAGTTACTTTCCAACAGCACAACTGATGTGAATTATCAGTACAGGTTAATTTCATTTATAGGTTTGATTAACACCACATCATGTCATAATTAGAGATCAACCCATCATTTTCAATGACTGTAGTATTCCACAATTATTTATTTAACCAATCACTTTTAATAGCTATATAATTTGTTTTCAATCTGCCCCTACTTCAATTAACACCTCTGCATAAATATTGGAAGAATTTTCTTAGGTTATTTGGAAAATAGATGAACATTCTTATTGATAAATCCTTGTCTAAAATAGAGTAGGCCAGACGTTTATTCCTCCAAATAAAATTATCCCATCACTTCTCACACTGATTTTAAAATGGACATTTCCTTCCTCCTTCTTCCCAATTTAAGTCAGTTTATTGACTCCCTAGGCCAAACCAACAACCTGTGACCTTATGACACCAGGTTTTTAACTGATGTAGCAATATTACCAAATACTACCAATATTTCCATTGAAACTTGGTGATACATATTTCTACAATTCTTTATTTTTTCTTTGAAAATGTGAAACTTTAACAACACAGACATTTAAATACTAACCATTAAATTTGTTCAAATGAAATGGAATCATTTCTATTCAGAATGGTAATTGATCTTCTGTAAATTCCAACTATTGTCAATCACTGTTTAGTCTAGGCTTGGGTTTCCCAAGGTCTAAGTTGTAAACTTGTCTTCACCTTTTTTCAAAAACACACAACTTTCTGGGCCAACCTTAGCATTTTTATTAAATGACCTGAGTTAGTCAGGGTTCTCCAGAAAAACAAAACCAATAGGAGATAGATAGGTACATAGATACATAGATAGAATATATATATAGGACCCTATATATATGGAATCCTGTGTGTGTGTGTGTGTGTGTGTGTGTATATATATATGTATATATGTATATATACATATATACATACACATGATCCTAACTTCTTCAGAAGTTGTTATAGAGCCCATCTCCACTTCTCCATATCCAGTTTTGTTAGTTGTTCAAGGGCATTCACTTTTCACACTCCTCTTTAGTGCAAATTTAAAAGTCAAAACTCATCACAGTTAATAAATACTGATTATATGTTTCTTTAATTCCAACACAAAAACTTCAGAAAAAAACTAAGATTTGATAGATTTAATAAGTTTGTTCCTTTCTTCTACATTTTAGGTATCAGTTGAGTTTGACATTAATATTATACCAGCCAGCCTCCCAGTTCTTTCTGATTCTGAAACACGCCAATCTCATAAAGATGTTCTACAGGAAAACACTGAATCTGTTTTACATCTTTGTAATTTTTGTAGACCGAATGTCTCAAAGAAGTTTGCTAGAAATTGTTTATGTAAAAATGATTTTCCAAGTTACCACACCCCAAAAGTCAAAAGAAGAATCCTTTTGCCAATTACTCATAATTAGTTCCAGGACCCACAATAATCTCAAATCTAACATGGCTGAAATTAAATCAATTTCTCCCCTTCTCATCCCATGTTCCCTTGTCTACGAAATGTACCACCACATTATGTTTGACCAAGATGGAAAACTAGAAATTGCTATAGATTCTGCCTCTTCCCTACCACCATATTCGAACACTCACCAATAGATACTGATTACAAAAACCGGGGTCTGTATTACCTTTCACCTATTTTTTAACACCAGCCTCCATGCCTCTAATACTGAAGCACTTTCCCCACCTCATCCCCTAACCATTCTCCATCCAATAGCAAAGGCTATTTTTTTTTCAACAAAATCAGAAACAAAAGAACAAAGGATACCATTGGGTCATGCAAATTTATTTAAAATTCTTGACTTGTTCTCTTTTCCACAGAATCAAGTCCAAGTTCCTCAGCATAAAAACCCCGTTATAGGGGTGCCTGGGTGGCTTCGTCGGTTAAGTGTCTGACTCTTGGTTTCAGCTCAGGTCATGATGTCATGGGTAATGAGATCAAACCCCAGGTCGAACCCCAGTCAGGCTCCACCTTCAGCAACGAGTTTGCTTGAAGTTTCTCTTCCTCTGCCCCTCCCCCAATTCACACATGTGTGTGCACACATCCAGGCGCTCCCCCTCTTTCTAAAATAAATGAATCTTAAAAAAAAAAAAAAAACCTCCCCTGGACTCCTGGGTGGTGCAGTCAGTTAAGCATTGGACTTTTGGCTTCACCTCAGGGCCTGATCTCATAGTCATGAGATGGAAGCCTGCACTGGGCTCCCCGCTCAGCATGGAGTCGGCTTGAGATCCTCTCTCCCTTGTCGCCCCTCTCTCCGGCTCTTTCTCTCTCTCTAAATAAATAAATAAATAAATCTCTAAAGGCAAAAAAAAAAAAAATTCCCTTATAACTTAGCCACTATGGCATCTTCAGTCTCAACATTATTATCCCTTCCTATTTTTTATCTGCCATTGTAGGGAAATCTGTGACCAAAGCTCAGGAATGACTCCTTTATCCTTTCAGACTCTAAAATAATCACTTGATCCCATTTACTTGCAAAAAATTTAAATGTGTGTATCGGTAAAAAAAAAAAAAAAAAATTTGCCAACCAAGCCTCTTTCATTTTGTATGCAAGATAGCCTTAAGTAATGAGTTTCATGTTATTTCTTTCTCAGCCTATTTATTCAGTAATGTTTCTTTCCTTAAATTATTTCAAAAGTCAAAAGTTCAAAAGCCAAAAGCGACATTATCATCCCCTCTTGCCTCATCTTAAAAGAAATAGACTAGGAGTATTGGTTCACAACTGTCGAGCTTCCCAGGTGGAATCTGAAACTGCCACACAGAGCGCAAGCAAAGACTGAATAAAGAGGCTACTCCAGGTTGGCAGGTAGGTGGCAGTTTTAACAAGCAGAGGAACTTACTTTCGAGACTTCTCTTCAGCAGCTGCAGGACAAGCAGATCTCCACGCCTATCCACCAGAATCTTAAAAGTTTACATAGAGGCCTTAATTGGGTTCAGTCAGGGATGCAGATGTTGGCAATACCATATTGCTTTCTCAAGGCTGAGTCATTGAAAATGGCGCCCACAACGGAAGTGGTGGGCGGAACATGGACAGGGAGTGGGGAGGAGCCTCTGACTGCCCAGATCCAGCACTAGGGTTCACCAGTGGTCCGGTCCTCTGATGACCTTCTACAGCAGAGATATTCTGAAACCTCTTAAAAGCATAAAGTTAAACAAAAATCAAAATAGCTGCACTACATCAGCAGAGCTCAATTTTAACCCAAGTAACCTTATTCCTCTCTTCTGCAAGCTCCCCTCCTCCCTTCTTAGCCTTTTGTTTCAGAAACCCAATACCACCCTGAAGACATGACAAATGAGGCTGGCAGCATATACACGATTCCTGTCAGAGCCAGCTAGATCCTGTATTTCCCTATAAAACCTCCCAGCTCCTTCCTCTGGGTGGGCTTGCCGTTTTGAAGGCGTTAGCCCGGTGCAGCCTCCTTTGCCCAGCAAAGCAATGAGGTTATTGTTCCTCTTTACCCCAAGCTCTGTCTCTGTGTTATATTTGGCTCTGAAGCATGGAGGTCAGTTTTCAACAACAATTCTTCACCCGGGTATTGACCCCGAAAACGTCTTAAATTATTTTCTCCATGTAATATTACAATTCTCTTGAGCAGGTATGTCTGGGATGAGAGAGTGTCTGCGTTGCGTGAATGGAGGTCTTGGTCCTTGGATTCCCCAGGAGAATGTTCCCTGGGGATCTGCGCTCAAATGAAGACAGCCAGAAGCAAAGTAGCAAGCACAAAGCAGTTTATTAAAGCAAAAGTACACTCACTCTCAAGGTGGGAGAGCAGGCAGGTTCCCAGGTTGTCGGGGGGGGGGGGGGGGGGTTGGATAATTACCTGCTTTCTCCCGCTGCTGGCTTTAAGGTGAAAATCCAGTCTCCATCTTCTCCGCGAAAGGGGATAGATAGAACTAACATTTATAAATCAAAAGAATCATTACAAAATACATAATCCCCATGCATCTTCACTATACAACAGAATCAATGTAGTTAGGCTAAATCCATTGCTTTTGACTAAAACATAAAAGTATTTTTAAATGAATAGCATCAACATCTTGAAGCAGTTCTATAGTGATCTGTCGCATGCCTTAATTTTAATTTAAAAAAATGAATAGCATAATCGAAGCAAAGATTCAACATTAATCTTTAAATCAAAAGGATTTACAATGAGATTATAATTAATTACATGCCAAAAAATATCTTATTGAATAAGGTGGTGACCTCAGTTACTTTGTTTAATCACTAAAACAATTCAATCTCCAAATAAGAATTTGGACTGATTCCAAATATATACAATTAAGATTATCAATTCACTAAGAACAGTGACAATAAACCTCAAAAATAAACTCTTTAAAAACTTTTTCTTTTTGATTAATGTATCTACAGTAATTTTTATTAGTACTTAGGTCCTTGAGGAAAATAATCTTGGCAAGAGGACCCTGCTGTCCCCAGAATGCCTGGGGGGCAAACATTTACATAAATAATTGTGTTGATTTTCTGTTCTCTTACTGAGCACATCAGTTGTCACCTGTTAGCCCCATGTGCAACAGACCAAAACCAAAGAATGTTATTCTTGTTATCTCAAATACATTCTGGAAAGCAATAGATTGACAGATTTTTCTCCTATGGATTTAAAAAAAGCCTTTAGAATTTTTATATTTACCTACACACATGATTATATGTTTCTAACTCAGACAATGTTTATCTCTCAGGTTACACAACAAAACCATGAGGGTGTTCTAGACAATACTTGTATTGCCAAAAGATTATAAGTCCTTTCTCTGAATACCTACAGGACAGTTACATAGAGATGATTCAGAAACCAAAAATAAAAATGAATCATTTCTGGCATCTTACAAATGAAAGTGTGTTTTCATTTACCACATTTAGCAACTTTCCCCTAACATTTTAGTGACCTTGAACCTATGAGAAGACATTTCATTTTTTCAAATGTCATCTTTTTTCGCATGAAATGACAAGTGCTTCTTTAGTATTCTAATTGTTACAAAATGCTGAATCGATTATGAAAGTTTCCAAGGAGCCCCTTTCAATGAACTTCAGAGGAAAACTAAACAAGCCTTCTCTAAACAAGACTGGGGTTAAGGAAGCCAGTCCATTTTCCTTAACTTTTTTACGTGCTGATACATGTTATATATCTTTGAGTCTGCACCTGTTTTTTGTAAATCATAATTAATATCTTAAACTAGTCAGAAAGTGAATATTTCTTGAGATCCCCCCAATGCACAGCACTCTCAAGATGCACTGATGTTCAGCTTCTCCCCAGAATTCTGCCAAAATCTTCTCTTTGACTTTAGCTTCAGCCTTGGCATTTGGACCGTCATAGAACTAACAAACTGTCGGCCTTCCTGAAGTTGTGTATAATCAGTGACAGATGTTTGATGAGTTACGAACATATCTAATCAGTATAGCAATGCCAGTAATATAAACAAGACATGTCATTCAGATTTATTGTCATATGAAAATTTACATTCAAATATAGGTAAAAGTATACTAGATATAGCCTGAACAAAAAAATTTTATGCACCTTATGTGTTGAGATTCTGACACTCAGCTGAAGTACAATCCATTATTACCCAAATTAATTGCAAAAATAATAATCAGTGATAACAGATGATAAATTTGTTTTAAAAAGATTAAGAAATTCCCAATGGTTGAATAAAAAATAGGCTAACAGGTACATCAGTATTAGGAGAGAGTACATGAATGAGATAAATTTAGGAAAAACACAATCTTATGGCAACAAGATATGCTTATAAAAATACAAATAATAATACAAAGATTATTAACAAAGCCAAAACATTACATCAGTCTGAGTTTGATCATAAAAAGAGAGTCACTATAAGAATTCTGAAAGCAATGAGTGTGATGCAGGAGTTAGGGCTTATATGATTGAAGTAGGAGCTGGGAAATAAAGGTCTACAAACATGAAGCCAAGAGATCAGGAGCAGCTACTAATGATGTCAGACTGAAACACTGGCATATGGAGAAGCTGCCACTTGCAGGGAAGTTTGAGAAACCACTACTACTGGCACCATAAGTGAGAATTCCTAAAGCAGTCTGTGAAGTCACCATGTCTTAACACCATCTTATCTCAAGAACAGGACCCCCCCGCCTTACCGTCATCTTCCACATCTCACACAAATTGCTCTCAACAAGAATCTCTAACAGAACGTCACAGCAAAGAGGATTCTGAAAAGCTTGGTTCTCAGACCTGGGTGGGAGGGTCTTGGGGCCAGGTTAAGAATAGATAACCCACCACTGTCATACTCCAATCAATAGTGGAATTGCTTATTGTGTGAGCAGTTAAAACATGGAAGAAAATAATCTATGAGAATTGTATTTCGTTATCAGTTACCTGATCCCATAGAAGTTTTAAACCTTTCAAGAAAAAGATTCTGTTAAGGAATTTTCACAGTTAATGAGGATAACTTTAAAATCAGAATATCAACTTTGCCACATTAACATTTCACAAAGAGGAAAATATTTAAAACTCTATATAACAACTTTCATAATAAATCATCTTCAAGCTAGGCATAATAAAGAATATAAATATAAATGAAAGAAGAAACTGTTAAAGAAAAATAGGCTTCCCAAATTATATTTTGTTCTCACTAATCAAACTTCAAAATAATAATTTTGTAAGAATGCTTTAAGATTTCTTTATGAGGTTTAAAATTGAACAAAAACTAATTCTAATGATTGTTATACACTTATGGAAGATAAAGGCTATTTAAGATTTGTCTCAAGTTCATTTTATAAAATGTAACTAAAAAACATTTTCCTGAATTATACTCTGCAAAAAATTACTAATGATGTTACTAAATATGCCAGCTGAAAGCAAGTATGTATATAGTACCTCAAACATGTGGCCAGAATGACTAAATGAGGCATCCAGTAGCTAAGAGGTTAGAGAAATTACCATTCCAGGTCCACAGGGTCAAACTTTTTTTTTTTAAGATTTTATTTTATAAGTAATCTCTACACCCAACGTGAGCCTTGAACTTGTGAACCTGAGACCAAGAGTCACATGCTCTAGCAAATGACCCAGCCAGAGGCCACCACAATGTCAAACTTTTAATATTTGACTCCCCAGCATTCTAATAATCATGATATTAAGCAATTTTTAAATAAAATTTAAATTTTATTTAATTTCAGGTCTAATCTTGTATTTCATAAGTTCATTCTATTTGGTGATATTCTCATTTGGCCTTGACTTTGGGAAATTATTGATCTAATCACTCCATCATTGAGCATTTGACCAAAAAAAATGCATTTTAGGGAATATCTCTAAAATCATATCAACACAGTTCAATTAGATTGTTTGGGTGCTTTATTTAGATATAAATGCCTACTCTCTTTTTAAAGCAGAATTATTTTTTTAAGGCCACTACTTTCATGACATATTCCCCTTGATCATATAGCCAGAACTTCCTACTTTCAGACTTCTCTCTTTTGTTATAATTATTCATGCCTATCTTCTCATCTCTCTTACTAATCTGACAGTGATTTAATGGCAAGAACATCTGTTTTTGTCTTTTTTTCATCCCCAACAGGAGTCATGAATCAGCCACCTGCATGGCAAATTCAATCTGCAAATACATTTGGTTTGGTTGGCATGTGTGTGTGTTCATGTTCCTCACAGAGTTCTTCCTTATGTATATTCAAGACATTGTGTAACCATCATCGAGATCTAATTTTAGAACAATTTCATCAACCAAAAAAAGTCCGTACCCATCAGCAGATACTCTCCACCCCTCCTCCACAGCCCTAGGCAAACATCAATCTATTTTCAATCTCTATAGATTAGACTATTCTGATTTCATAAAATGGAATTCTACCATATGGATTCAACTGTTACTGACTTCTTTCACTGAGCATAATGTTTTCAAGATCCACCCATGTTGAATCATATATCAGTACTTTATTAATTTATATTGCAAAATAATATCCTGCTTATTGATAGACCACATTTTATCTATCAGTTCATCACGTAATGGACATTTGGGTTATTTCCACTTTTTGGCTCTTATCAATAATGTTGCTATGAACATCTGTGTACAAATACTTGTGTGGACATATGTTTTCATTTCTCTTGGGTATGTACCTACGAGTGAAACAACTGAGTCATATGGTAACTCTATGTTTAACCATTCCAGAAACAACCAGACTGATTTACAAAGTGCTTGCACCATTTTGCATTCTCATGACCAGTGTATGAGGGTTCCAATTTCTCCAAGTCTTCACCAACTTTTGTTTTGTCTGACTTTTTTTATTCTAGCTATCCTAGTGCATGTGAAATGGTATCTCACTGTAATTTTGATTTTCAGCTCCCTAATGATTAATAATGTTAAGCTTTTTTGTGCTTATTGGCCATTTATATTTTTTTTTGGAAATTCAGGTTCTTTGATTTTTTTTTCTTTTTTCTTCTTTGTCTGATTTTTAGTTGGATTGTCTATTTTCTTTCAATACTGAGTTGTAACAATTCGGTATGTATTTTGAATACATGTTCCTTACCAGATACATGATTTGCAACTATTTTCTTCTATTCTGCAGGTTGTCCTTTCACTTTTTTGGTGGTATTATTCACAACACAATTTTTTTTATTTTGATGAGGTCCAATGTATCTGTTTTTTTTTTCTTTTGTCACTTATACTTTTGGTGTCATGCCTAAGAAAACATTATCTAACCCAAGGCCACAAATATTTACTCACATATTTCCCCCTAAGAGTTTTAAAAGTTTTAACTCTTTCATTTATGTCTATGATCCAATGAGAGTTAATTTTTGTGTGTGATGTGAGATAGGAGTCTAATGTCATTCTTTTGTATGTAAATATCTAGTTAGTTGTCCCCAGCACCATCTGTTGAAAGATTACTCTTTCCCTATTGAATTGTCTTGGCACCCTTGTCAAAAATTAATTGACCGGGCGCCTGGGTGGCTCAGTTGGTTAAGCAACTGCCTTCGGCTCAGGTCATGATCCTGGAGTCCCGGGATCGAGGCCCACATCGGGCTCCCTGCTCGGCGGGGAGTCTGCTTCTCCCTCTGACCCTCTTCCCTCTTGTGCTCTCTATCTCTCATTCTATCTCTCTCAAATAAATAAATAAAATCTTTAAAAAAAAATAAAAAATTAAATAAAAAATTAATTGACCAAAATGTGACAAATTATTTCTGTACTTATGCCAGTATAATACTGTCCTGAGTACCATACCTTTGCAATACGCTTTGAAATCAGAAATGTGAGTCCTCAAACTTTGTTATTCTTTTTCAAGATTGTTTGGGCTATTCTGGATACTTTGCATGAAAATAAGAATTTTAGGATTACTTTGTCATGTTTATAAAGAAGTCAGCTGGAATTTTGGGGAGTATTGCCATCTTAGAATATTGTCTTCCAGTACATTAACATGTGATATCTTTCCATTATTTAGGACTTCTTTTATTTTCTTTCAATGATGTTTATTAGTTCTCATATACAAGTCTTGAACTTCTTTTGTTAAATTTATTTCTACATATTTATCCTTTTGGATGGTATTGTAAATAGAATCATTTTCTTAATTCCATTTTCAGATTGTCAATTATGAGTGTACATAAATACAATTGATTTTTTATATTGATTTGGCATTCTGTAACTTTGCTGAAGACCCATTTATTAGTTCTAATAGTCTTATTTTTAGTAGATTCCTTAGGATTTTCTGTATAAAAGATTGTGTCATTTGCAAATAGAGATAGTTTATTTCTTTTTTTCCAGTCTGTCTTATGTTTCTTTTTCTTGCCTAATTACCTTGGCTCAAACCACCAGTATAATGTTGAATGAAATGACATACTATTTCACACCCCCAAAATATCTGAAATTTCATATTCTTCTGAAATCCAGAACACCTGGAAACTACTGGACTTAACAGGATCTGAGTAGTGGCTGTCTATTTAGGTGAGACTTGTCCTTCCCACCTGACCAAGTCCCCACCACTCTCTATTGCCTAATAGTTGGCCAACTTCACTAACCTGTTCACTGCCTTATCCTGGAGGCATTTGAGTTCATAAATCCTGTCTTGTAAAGATTAACATGGTACCTCAATCATATTAGACATTTAGTGTATATTTATTAACTGAGGCGCAGGAAGACTGTCATGAATGAATGAACAAATGAATTTTTTCATCTGAGCATAAGTCCCATTTCTCCTAACTGCTGTCTCCCAAGCAACTAGATCCTCGGTTCTCATTCTACAATACATTTCTTATCAGATTCATAAATTAGCATCAGTCCATTTTGACAGTTTTCATTAGTATCTTCTCTTTGTTCATAACTTATTATATGTTATATTTTAACATAAACTTCTTTTTATTTTGAAATTGAAAGAGTGGAATGAAGTGGTTTGAAGCTAAAACAACCTTCATGGGAAAGAAAACTGAAGTGCTCATTCATCAAAAGAAAAAACTCTGAAAGTCTGAGCCAGCTGCCGAATATCCCCAGAAAAAAGCAAAGAACAGATTAAGGTGGGAGGAAGGGTCCAATCAAAAAAGGGATGCTGATGGCTGGCAAATTTCCAGTAAAGTACAATTTCAAAGTTGCCACGATCACAAAGTAGTATACCATTTAACTTTAAAAACAATCACAACGGGGGTGCCTGGGTGGCTCAGTCATTAAGCGTCTGCCTTCAGCTCAGGTTATGATCCCAGGGTCCTGGGATCGAGCCCCATATCGAGCCCCCCATCAGACTCCCTGCTTCTCCCTCTCCCACTCCCCCTGTTTGTGTTCCCTCTCTCGCTGTCTCTCTCTCTCTGTCAAATAAATAAATAAAATCTTAAAAAATAAATCACAGCGAGGAGTATTCCCTCCAGCCCTCACCCCAATTCCCGCTCTTAATAAATTTTTCACTATCTTGAATAAGTGATGTATCAGGACTGAATACTAGTTCATTTTGCTTCAAGGGAGGGGACTCTTTTGACTTATTCCTAGGATCTGGAGTGAGGAAAATGGGCAATTCAAATGGTGGTACAGGATGTTTATTATTATGCTAACTCATTACTTGCTGGAATTCATCTCAAACATCTTTACGTAGCAGTGGGTTGTATCAAATTTGCACAGAAATGTTACAAGTGGTCCTTTAACCCACAAAGGGGAAAATGGTGAGTCAAAATTTAAGCACCCCCGACACACACACAGTCTTGGGGTCTTGTTGGGGGCGGGTGACTGAGGTCGCTGGCTGGGGAGGGTAAAGGGGCAAGAAGCACATTGCCAAGAATGGGGTTGAGGGTGAGGCAAGCTGGGGACAGACTCTGAAAGTTGTACCTGTTAGAATGGCACATTACCTCAAACAAGTGAAGAAAATTGCCAATAAGTGAAATGTATTTATGGGGGTGGAGGTGGGAGTGGAAGAGAAATTTTAAGAAATTAAAACAATACAGCGGTCACTAAATAATTTCTCTATCCTTTAAAAAAAAATCCAAAATGTGGAAGATAACTTTTTTCTTTCGGAAAAAGAAGTCACTCCCCGCCCCCTACCCCCACCTAAGCAAGGGAAGTTGCCACTACCTGATGTCTCTCTTGTTTCACCTAAAGACAGATAAACTGTAAGAGGGCTTCTATAAGAAGGTCCATTAGAGGTTGGGGAGGGGCCAAGCTCACCCAGTGGAATTCCCCGACTACAAAGATGGCCTGAGCGAGTCCAGAGGGCCAGGCCCTTGAACTCTCTCAGGCAGAGTCCTGCTCCACCTCTTCTAGAGCCACTGTCCCCTTGAAGACTGAGATGGGGATACAGCAGAGGTGGAACATCTCAAAGATGGTCTTAGCTCTGGCCTTCCCAGGCTTTCTGACTTGGTGGCTGAGTAGTGAGTTCTAGGCAAACCCCCAGATTTCACCTCCAACCAACACCCCCCCCCACCGGCCCCAGCCCCAGTACAAGAATAGAGGAAATTCCTTTCCCCACCCTCTGGTCCAACAAAGCTATAGTTGGAGAGATAGGGACAAACTGGAGGGAAAGAAGTAAACCTTGAGACCCCAGGGCAAGAAAGGCACAAAGGGAGGACCTAAGTCCCGTCCAGCCCAAGTAATATGAGTGAGGAATCCTGTCCGGACAGACCGTTCCCTAAAGACAAACTTTTTGTGGCACAAGTCTCAATCACGTCTCCTCCTGGCTGGGATTCACACTTCCATGCAGGAGTTCCTGCCCTTGGTTCTAATCTCATTATAAGGATTGAGGTAGCTAATTCATTTATACGAGTAGCATCCATCACCTGTGGTGGTTCAAAACACATGCTCCCAAGGAGCTTCCAGCTTGTTCATTAAAGAAAAAGAAATCTTTCTTTTCTTTCTTTCCTGTGAGTCCAGATTCAAACATATTAGGGAGCCAATTATGGCACCATCACATTGTGCACCAAGGAGGTACACAAGCTTGGGTTGGGATGTTTACCTCACTCTCTAAATCCCCCTTCAGCCATTACCCACTCCCTCTCCTGCACCCCATCAGAGAAGCCTTATGTATACAGAGGAAAGAAACTGAAGTTTTCAGCTGATGTTACTCTAAGTCTAAATATAAGAGAAATGTTTTGTATCTAAATCATCAACATATTTGGAAGGGAAATAGCTTTCATGTCCTCTGGCATTGATGCAGATTTGTTTTTCAGTCATCTTATAATTCCTGTGTCAGGCTGTGCTGTTTCCCTTCTACCAGTTTTCAGCAAATAGGCAAACAGTTGCATGGTTTCAATGTCAAAGCCACGAGGATTTCCTCATAACCACTTCAGGGGAAAGAAAGGAGATCCCCCACCCCTAGATGAGAGGAGGAAGGAGACCATTGACTCCAGGCGCCAGCTTCTCTTGTGAATCAGGAAGCACAAGTTGTCCCTCTGGGGCTCTGTGAGGTAGTTACACAGTGCTGCTCGTTCTTCATTTTGGCAGGGGGTAGTCTGGGGTGGGAGGAAGGGAAGGCACCCTTGAGAGCTAATCCATGCCTCTCCTCACTGGCGTACCTTTTTACCATCTGAGTAGAATCTTGCTGGTAAGACTACAAACGAATACTGTTTTCTTAAACAAGTTACTATGACAATCTTCATATTGCCTTTACTGACCAGTTACCAAGACATGTGTTTGAAATTATTGTTTCATTCCTCGGGGATAGGACAAATTGTTCACTGTAGATTAGATACTTAAAACACATTTGTTTTACCTGAGTCACATCTTTATGGAAATTTTCCCAGGATTGAATTTACAAGAATCCATGACTGGCATTTATCATAGTTATTAAGCATAATGAAATCCAAACCAATGCGAGTTCATCTCCTCTATCAGCCTCAAGGGCTCCATTTCATATTCTGAAGGTCTAGGTTGTGAATACTGCTTACAGCGGCAACCCAGTTACTATCAGAGATTCCAGCTGAGGGAAGTCAGTTAAGTTTCTTTCAAAGCTTTTTTAGGTTCAATTAGTCAGTTTCTGCTTCATTTAAAATACCTCCAAAACCATTTAATCTTAAATCTTTAAAGATTTTACATTCAAGGAAAGAAAATGATCAATGCTATATTTAATAAAAATTATTGTCATTCCAAAACATATTAGAGAATTATATTTCAGATGGGGAATTGGATGAAAATAGTCAAAAAGTACAAGCTTCCAGTTTTAAGACAAAGTACTAGTTGTAATGTACAACATGATGATTAGAATTACCACTGTTGTGTGGTATATTTGAATGTTGTTAAGAGACTAGATCCTAAGAGTTCTCATCACAAGAAAAAAAAAAACTTTTTTTTTCTTTCTGTCTTGTCTCTATAATGAGATCACGGATATTAACTAAACCTCTTGTGATAATCATTTCACAATATATGTGAGTCAAATCATTATGCTGTACACCTTACACTTATATACAGTTTTTGTATCAATTACATGTCAATAAAAATGAAAGGTGGAAGAATTACACTTCACTATTTAGGCATAATCTTATCAAGGAATGGAAATCCAAACATCTGAGCCAGGCCAAAACTAGACACATGCTAAAGCAGGGTTTCTCAATATTCCATTATTGACATTTGGGGCCAAATGATTCTGTGTTGCGAGGGGCTGTCCGGTGCATTGTAGGTGTTTAGCAGCAGCACCGACCTCTATCCAATGGATTCCAATAACACTCTCTGTCCAGTGTGGCAACTGGAAATGTCTCCAGACATTGGCAAATGTCCATGAAGGGTTAAAACCAACAATGGAGACCTCTGTCTAAAGAAAGAATAATACCAAGATTATCTCAGGGTAGAAGTCAGGTCATATGCATGAACAATGTCCCAGGTAAAATGCCTATTCTTCAATAAATCCTATAGCAGACACTTACAACAGAGATGGGTCAATTGTCTAATCTGGACTGATCCTCCCGAGTCCAACTTCGTCTTCCACTAACTCTCCCACTAGAGTGGTATGAACTCTAGGAAGTTGATGTAGTTCCAATATCCTTGCATCCAGGGGAATCAACAGACTTCAGGAAAAGTTAGAGAATATTGACCAAGATAAGTATACTCATTTCTTCTGATGAAAGTTATTCCCCGGACCAGAAGTTGTTCTCACATTTAGTGTTAATGGGCAAAAAAGTGTATATTCATTATGTGACATAAAACTGGGTCCTACATTATGAATCTTTTTATTCATCCCATAGATATAGTTATTCACAGTGTTTTTTCAGGTGTCCTGCACTATACAGTGTGCCCACAACCACAAAATAAAGCATAGAAAAATTGTCACCACCTTCAGGGAGCTCATAATCAACTGATGAACTGGTCTAGTTTCCTTTCAGCATTACAGCAGCTAACCTCCACTCTCCACTGCCCTTCTGTGATCGATCCTAGCCTCACGCAGGGGAGCATACATATTGCTGAGGCAGTTGCCTGTTTATTCTGAAAGATGAAATTTGTTTTTCCAATGTCTAAATCTTGCTTGAATTGACCCCACAGATTCCTTAATGTCACTCATCTATTCTGATCATGCACGTATTTCAACTCTTTTCACCACTAACGAATGATTCCCTCACTTTGTACCAATTTATTGGTTTATGTTTTTATGTAACTGTGAGCATAGACAGCATTTACAAAAAGTTATAAAAGGACTGTTCACAATAGTGAGAATGGAGCCTTAGATTGTAAGTTCATGTATTAAACAGTTAAATGTTAGTAGCTACCTAGAGTGCTCTGTTGAAAAGAATTCTCTGGTGGAATGAAATGACATGTATAGAATGCTATGGGAACTCAGAAGAGGGAGTTCTTGTCTCTGCAGGAGATGTAAGGGAGAGTCTTCTAAAACCATACATGTCAAAAAGTTCCAATTCTCTATTTGGGACTGGAGAAGATTGCAGGCAGAAGGATATGCATTTGCAACAAGTTCCAGCAAGTTCAAGCAGTAATTCAAGGCATGTAGGTTTGGTTTAGGGGCAGGCTGAAAATATTGTGGAAAATAGGGTTGGAAAGTTAGAAATTAAAAAGGAGAAAATCCAGACTTTTTGTATGTATCACTCTGGCAACAGTGTCAAGAATAAAATGGAGAGATATTTTTTTCCTATAATGACCATGTCACTCACCTTTTCTTTTTAAGATTTATTTTTGAGAAAAAGCACCTGCACAAGTGGGGGGAGGGGCAGAGGGAGAGAATCCTCAAGGAGACCCCCACTGAATGCAGAGCCCTGACGCTGGACTCTAACCCCCGACCCATGAGATCATGACCTGAGCCAAAACCAAGAGTCAGACACTCATCCAACTGAGCGCCCCTGGTACTCACCTTCTTAAAGAGAGTCCACCTGGGAGAATATTGTAATAAACTCAGAAATTGAAGATCAGAATTTCAACAGCATCTAAATTGATATAATTTCTCTTTTACATATAAAAGAGAGAGCTACACAAATTAGCTCTGATGGCAAGAGCTGGGTGTGAGGGTGGTGCTAATTATGAACATGATGAAGAATCACAGATAAAATTTATTTGAACTCTCACTAAATGCCATCACTGACACTAAGCACTTCATCTCAGCACTACTGTCATCCTCATCCTCATGCGGCAAATTGCAAAAAGGCACAAATTCCACCCATCCTTGAACTATGCTCCTCCGTGATATGAATTTCCACTCTTCCTATCAAGGGGTAGAGCCTAAATCTCTATCCTTTCAATCTGGGTTTGACCATGTGATTTGCTTTAGTCAGGAAGCATTAGCAAACATGATGCAAGTACAGCCTTGAAAACAGACTTACTCTTTTTAGCTGCCCCGCCAGCACCATGTGAAGAAGCATGAGTCAGCCTGTTGGATGGTGAGAGACATATTGCCCATCCAGCAGATGATACCCACCCATCTGGCAGACCTGAGGCGAGGCCTCCCTAGACCAACTAGCCTGCCAACTACTGACATGTAAATAAAACCATTCTAAACAGCCCTTCTCTAGCCAGTCTCCCCAGATCAGAAAGAACCTTGTAGCCAATCCCTAGAGTTATAGAAATAGTAACTGTTTATTGCATTGAGCCACTAAGTTTGGGTGGTTTGTTACACACCAAAAGTTTAGTAACAGATCTCAGTGCAATCTTAGGAGATGGATATTTATATTATTTCCAAAATGGGAAAAAATTGAGACATTTAAGACTAAGTAACTTGCCCATGGTTATAGAGATAACAAATGATAAAGATCAGAATTTGAACCCAGGCTCTTGATTGGTCCTTTTTTTTTTTTTTTTTGGCGTTTTGGTGTTTTCTCTGCTTAGCTAGAAGAAACTGCACAGTGTTTTCTCAATTAAAGAAACTAAAATTTTACTAATACCTTAAGAGAAAATGAGGGTAGAGAAGATAGATAAGAACAAGAAATCCTGGGAAAAAATAATTCACCAGGTTTGTCACCAAGGAACACACAGGTTAAAGAGAAGAATGATAATTATATTTTGCAGTGATTGTCAAAACTAGTAACTCACAGCCTATCAGTCAACTACAAGACTCAGTAGTCTGCAGGGGCTTCTAGGTGGTCTACCTGCTGGTCCGTGGACCTAATAACATGTATGATATTACAAGCAGGCATGGACATATTTTTTATATGCCTCCATGAAATGTTATCAAAATGCCTCATGGTTTTCATATTCATTCTCTCTTTCTTACTTCATCGTGGCAAGAGAGAGGGATTTATTACCATGTCATGGTCCCTAGACCCAGAATGTTTGAGACCCACTACAATCAAGCACACAGCCAAGTCCCCCCGCCAAAAAAAAAAAAAAAAAAAATCCCAAGCTGGTGGAACAGGAAAAGAGAAGGTCCATGATAATTAAAAAGATAACAGTAGGAATGCTGTCACAGAGAGGCACTACATAGAATGCAGAGTTATATTGTAAAGGTAAAATGGAGCAAATTTTGATTTATGGAGCTGTAATTCCATGGAGGGTTTCTGGTGACTCCAGCTTCACACTTGTGGTTGTAATATTCCCAGAACCCCTCAATGGAGTGATTTCCTGAAATGCACAGCTGCCTCTTATTTATTTTATTAACTTTACATAAAAACCATGGGAGCACAGCTTTTACGGTATTTGACTATGATTGGCCTTGTCTTTTCAAGTTTGGGATGGAAGGGGAAAAAACGTAAAACGAAAGGAGAACACCACTTAAAAACTAAAACTTTCAAAGGAATGATAAGTAGAAAGACTTTTTGCTTGGGGTTATAATTTAGCAATGAAATTTCCTCAAACTAATATATGATAATTGATTATATTTCAAAACAGATCAAAATCCAGATTTTATACCATGAAGGATGGTTGTGTAATATGCAAACACCAGTCTAAAAGACAGGAAAATTGCTGAACTTCTTGGTTATAACTTTTTTATTAAGAAATAAGGCAATATAATTTGTTGTAGGATCTATTATGATCCATTCTTAATTTTCTTCAAGTGTCTTAAGAACATCTAAAAAGATCCTTTGAAATAATCTCCATTACTCATAAACGTCATTGCAAAGACTATTATCTTTAAAATAAAAGCTATGAGTCTGATCTAAGATTCTAGAGCTAAAATAGGACACTAGAATGGAAAAATCAGTACACTGAGAAAAATTTAATTTAAAAATACATAAGTTTAGTAACTAATGACACTTTTTTATAATTGGAGGATAGATTTTTTTATCTTTTAATAAATTCCTAACAAAGTTCCATTGGATGAGTTAACCACCCAATACAATTTAAAATATTAAGTGCAAATAAACCACAACGTAGTGTTAATGCCAAAGCATTTTCTTACTTAATTGAACAAGGGTATAATCAGAACTTCTGCAGAAAGTCCAACATATGGAGCTTATAGCTCTTCAATTATGTCAACATTTATTAGTTAAATAGAAATCACAAACCTTCTTTAAGGAAGTGAGCTCAGATTCCTGCAATTAATATTTCTCAGCCCTACAAAAGATACTATAACTTAATTTCCAGTGTCTTTACTTTCAAGGGCTAAAAGCTCACAAATTATATCACAAGAACCAGCAATGGTAACTAGAGGTTTGTTGTAATGTATTTTCGTTAGCTGAAGCTAATTGGAGCCAAATGAGTAGGGCAATGTTGTAAGAGCACGTAGAGGAATCCTGAGTCTTTAGGAACTGAAATGAATGAGGATAATCACCAGCGTATGCAGAATACACGGCATTCAATTAATATAAATAGGATAGCCATCAGCTGGGAAGTGCCACAGATCATGATGAGTTCTGGTGGGCAGCAGATGTCTTCTTACACTGTATAAACACAAGCAACACGCCAGACTGAACCAAATCAAATAACTGGAAATCAGGGAACCAGGAGCTCAAAGGGAGATCTTTGCAAATTTCTGTGGTGCAGTTTTACCAAGAATGGTCTGTTCTAGGTTGTCAATTTGTGTGCATTGGGTGGAAGGAGGTAGGTAGGATGCACAGAGATTTTTTTGCAAACACAAAAAAATGTAGTCGGGGCAAGATAAAACTACTACCGTACTTCAACCATGACAATTCTTTTTACCCCACACCCATTATAATAAGTGTAAAAATTATTTGAAGCTTGTACCCGATTTTTATAATAAATTTTGATCTCAAAAGTAACAATGCTGAGAAGACTCTTGAAATATTGACATTCCATTCTTAAGGAATAAAGTCTACAGCTTGAATTTTGCTAGCATGAGATCTTCTGTCAGATTCTTTTTTTATAATGGACAGTGTTGATAAGTTCCCCTTTCAAAATGAAATAACATTAAATGCACAATTTGAAGCTATCCTGAGCACAGCATATTTTAATTTGTCACACATATCAGAATTTTGACTTTTTCTTTCATCTGAAATATTCTGATTTAGAGATGGTAACTCTGTCGTCACACTTAAGCATGTGTATATTAGGTATGAATGTTTTCCAACAGCCACTGAAGCAAACCAGAGGAATTTCAAACAAATTCATATTCTCGTCATAAGAGCTATTGTATGGTGAGAACTTCGACTTACCACCAACTCTGTGACATCTTATGTTGCCTTGATTGAGTGTCAGCCTCTCTGGGTTTCAGTTTACTCCCCTTAAGATGAGGGACTGGTGTGGATAAAGGTTTTTCCAGCTCTCAGAGTCTGTGTAAACTGAGAACCAGTCAAACTGTATGAAACCACTAATAATTCAGACAGAATGACCTTTTTATTATAATATTTATGGCTAAGGATATTTCTGAGGCTTCTGAAGTTCTAATCATGAGTCATTACAGGAAGTTGTGTAGGAGTTATAGAACAAGCCAAATTACATACAATTAGAGAAAAATTACAAAATACAGGCAAGAAGAGAGAAGAAAATATAAACCGGCTACAATCTTAACTCCAAGATGTAACATAGTTAAGATTTGAGGGGATAGTAGATGGAGGAGGGTAGGAGAGGGGTGCAGGAGATAGTGGGGGGAAGAAGGGACAGATGGTGAGGATGATAAATCTCATAAATGACGTAGCTGCTACGGATGTGGATATACTTATGGCATATATAGACACGCGTGACCTAAGATGATGTAGATATAGCATACCATTCTCATTTGGAACTTGACCTGACACCAAAGATAAATATTTTCTTAGATGATCAAATATTTTGCAAGAGCTACATGATAAGGATGGGTAAATATATATATGCTAAATACAGATATATTCCATGTATCTGTATACATATTGACTTGTAATTTTATAATTATACCCTACAGCTAAAATTTTATATACAGCTATAATTTTCAGGTTAAATTCCTAGACATAAAAAAATAGTATGGGAGCACAGTGCAAAAATGTTTAATTAAGATAAAGTTATGTTGTCCCTAGCACAAGGAGAAGTGGGAAATGAGGAAGCCTCTTGTTCTATCTTGACCTTAATGATTTTAAGACTAGAGGTCTGTCTCCTGAAGAGAGACTCGGGATTGGCCGTGCTGAGGTGTGAGAAGTCAAGATCACTTGTGAAGTGTCCTGATGAGGGCGACAGCAGCAGTCCTCATTTAATCCATCACCATTCAGATAGAATAGATGTGAGGCAGGTCAAGCAGAATGGGGCCACAGAGACCAATCATTAATGTTATCTTAGGAGTTACCTTTGTTGCTAACAGAAGCAAGGACTCTGCAAGAATGTAGACCAGCTCTCAATAAACTCACAAAAGGAAGCCACCCTCTTCATTTTTAATTTTCAGGCTCCTTGCCCCCAGTGTAAAATAAATAGCTTCTCAAACTCAGCTTTTGAGTTTTGTGTTTTATCTTTGGAGGTTTCTATGACTTTCAAAAAGGTACAATCACTGACATTTATTTTTCTGATTTTTTAAATGAAATCAAATATCAGACATTTTCTGAACAGAAGGTCATCAGTTATGACAATAATGCATGGCAGGGTTGAGAATGGAAATGTCAAGGATACCATTCACCTGGGAGGGGGGCTTCTTGGGGGTTCTGGTTTCTGGGGCTCACAACCTTATGTTGAGGGGCTCCTTACCCTCATACCCCATGAGATATGTAGGGTCTCACCTTCATTTTCTTAGACTAACAAGTGTCCTTGAGCATTGTGGGGGAATCACATTGAAGGTGAGCAATAAGAGGAAGTCCAGATATTTCTGCTACTCTTCTTCTGCCCCTCAAACCTTATCTAAGTCCTGGATCCTATTTCTTCTGAAATGAACACCAACAGTTAACTTTAGTCTGAGGCTTCCTTTCCTGTGAGTAAGGCAGTGATGGACTTCAGTAGTAGCCAGACCACCTAGGTCACTCCATGAGAAAGCATGTACGTCATTATCCACTAAAAGAGCCGTGCAGTCCACCAGATCTGTCCAAGAAGGATTCAGGGATGCTGCTGGGTCTCCCAAAGCCTAGAACGGAAGCAGCACTTGAAAGGAATGCTGGCAAGCCACTTTGTGAAGAAGAGAATGAAAGAACCAGCTCATGGAGATCTTGGCATGAAGAGACAGCACAGAAACAACTGGATGCATTGTCCTATTCATGGGAGGGAGGATGAGGAAGTAGACAGGTGGGGCGGGATGTGTGAGTTATTTGAAGACATTTTTTCTTCCATGGAAAGAGTTCTAATCACTGGTTCCAATGGGGTGGGGCTTGTGATACCTAGAGTGCTGGACATATTTCTGGCAGAAACCTATGAGAAGTCACAGGAGGCAAAGGAAACCCCAGTAACCACACATTGAAAAAAAAAAAAAGAGCAAAGTGGTGGTAGAAGGACAGGGTGATAAGCAGAGCATACTCACAAAAACCATGTGGCCAATGTCTTCCTTGAAGCCCATCCCACTCTGGAAAGATTTCCTTTTAACTGAGGATGAAATTCGTATTCACGGGCAGTGTGAGATGGTATACTTGAGCATCCTGATTTTTTTTTCTTGCCCATGAATATTATCAATTCCAAATATAGGCTTACATGGAAGCATTATATCCTGCTGCATGGCCATAGAGAACCTGGAAATCTACTGAAGGGTCTCTTTTCCAGGAAAAGACCATTCTAGGTTTCTGATATTTAGGGGATGTTTCAGCCTCCAAGAAAATAACACACAGGGCCCCCATATCAATGAATTCTTTTGCCATAAAGACTGATAGAAATTCAACAAAATCAGAAAGGAAAACTAATTTTTTAAATGCCTATGTAATTTAATGACATAAGGGACTTGAATATATGTAGCAGTCAAAGGAAACTAAGGGTGTTATGGGTTGTAACCGTGAGTTTGTTAAGCAAGATGGGTAATACAGCCTAATGACAAATAGTCCATGTCATCACCTAGGATTACTAAGAGACAATATGACTGCTTTAAAAAAAAAAAAAACAACTTTAGAATAATTATGACTTTAACATTATACATCTTTGTGTACAGCTTTGTGCTGCCAGTAATTGAAACCTCAACCAAGAGTAGTTTATTTTATTTTTTTTTTATTTTTTTTTTAAAGATTTTTTATTTATTCATGAGAGACGGAGGGAGAGAGAGAGAGAGAAGCAGAGGGAGAGGCAGGCTCCCAAGGAGCAGGGAGCCCGATGTGGGACTCGATCCCAGGACCCTGGGATCATGACCTGAGCCGAAAGCAGACGCTTAACCATCTGAGCCACCCAGGCGCCCCCCCAACCAAGAGTAGTTTAAATGTGAGGGTATGTAAAACCCCACTTTACATAAGTCTGCCAGTAGGACTGTACCAGGGTTGATTAACTCAATAGCAGAGCTATGGCATCAAAAATTCAGGATCTTTCCATTTGTCTCTTTCCATTGGCCAGAGATGACTGCTGAAATTCCACGGGTTGCATGTATTAACATTCTGAGACCGAAAAATGCAAGGTAAACTCATTCATTGATTTTTATGATTTTTCTATCCCAGAAACCCCCCCTAGCAGCCTGGATCTAATCAGGACATAGAAATCTCACAGTAGATTTAACATGGGAACGTTAATAAAAGAATTATTAGCTACAATAAAACAGTAACTATAAGATGTAAGGAACCTGTATATGGGACGCTAGGGCTAATGGAGGGTATGCAAGGAAAGACAAACTTGGAAGCATTTCAGGCCTTGGAGAAGATGCCTTTAAGCCACCGGATAGCAAGGAGGTTGGCTAGTTTAACCAGACCTGCTGGAGTCTGTAGCTGCTGGGCAAACCATAGGCAGCCCCCTACCCAGTGGAGGTGCGGCAGCAGAGGGGTCAGCTACCTTGGCGTGGGCGTCCCGTGGAAGTCTAGGCTCGCTTTGGGCGAGGGGAGAGGGGGGCGCCTTCAGAGCCTGAGGGCTGGCAGGGAGTGGCTTGGAGTAGGAGCTGTCTCTCTGTGCAGATTCCCCCCTCCCATACCCCCACGCCTCGGGTCACAGGTAGCCCCACGTTAGCCAGCCAGCTTATTGCTAGGCCAAGGTCACAAAGAGATCGCGTTCAGGACCCGAGGCAAGTTCCACCCGTGTCCTCACACCCGCAGCTCAGGCTGCAAATTGCTGGAAGCCAATCCCTCTAGCGCCCTCTACTGAAAATCTTAACATCATATTTACTTAAAAGGGAAATGGTTATCAAAGAGCGTGTATGGAAAGGTGTGCTCAGAGCTCAGAGGCAAGAAATTAAGAACTGACACAGCCCCGGATGACTTTCTTTAATATCTCCTTGACCAGGAGTGCGTGACATGCACACGCCTAAATCAATAACTAGATAGAATGAATCACCATATTTGGCTTAAGCTAATCAAGATTTACCCCAAGGCTGAAATGGAGCTCTTTCCAGGAAACACAGCCCACAAGGCCAACCAGGGTTGTGCCATCAGGCAGAAGCCGGGGAATGCACGTGAGCAGACAACTAACAGTGTGTGCTACCCCGTGCCTTCTGTTTCCGTGGTTGGGGGTACCCCCAGTCAGAAAATTAATGGCAAACACCTACAGGCCATTTTCTCCTAAAGATTTTTTTTAGTTGTTTTTGAAACAATAGCTTTAGCAAAAGCATCTGAGAGCAGATAATACCAGAGAGTAGAATCTTATACTGTGTAAGTAGCTGAGTTAGAAGACTATGTAAATTCTTAATGATATGAAACTTACTGTCTAGAAACTAAACTTTTTTTTTTTAAGAAGTGAAAATTTTCATCTTTGCTTGGTATGAAAAGGGAGTAGGAGAAAACTTTAAATACTTATCAATAAAAATTTCTCTAATACTTACTTACAGAATCTCCAGATACTATATCCTTACCTCACCACCATCATCCCAGTTTCCTGATAAAACCTGGCTTTTCCTTTTATGACTTGCTCATCTCCCTGCTCTGTTGCACACTTGCCTACATGCCCATATTGGGTGGCTCATCTTCCTCTTCATCGCTCTCCTTCCTCCATATGATAAATTCACATTTGGCACCATACACTTTTATAGCAATACCTGCTGTCCCCAAAGAGTTACAATACAGGTACGCTTGATGGGAAAGTGCTGTTGATCACGAATGTTATTATTTAAGAAATTACATCTGTTTAATCTGAAACATTATTTGAAAACATTATTTGGTGAAGGAGTGCCCTTACCTGCATAAATAAGTAAATGTATGAAAGAACAGGCCTTATGTTCTGCATACAATTTTATTTCTAAAAAGATATTTTAATTTCATATAATATCACTTTAGGATAAAGTCAACCTAAAATCAAAAAATTTCAGGTTGCTTTTCCTGCTAAAGAATTATCACCGGCCAACTCAATCAGTAGTCACCTCTAACACATACTGCTTCTCCTGATGAGAATAATCCATTTAAAGAAAGTCACAGGAATTCACCACTGAGAGTCATATTTCTGGGTAACACATAACAAAGCTTTGGTAACAGTCCAGTGTCATTTCCTTGAAGGTCGATGTGGGGTATTGTTGCTGAGAAAGGTCAAAAGCTGCCACGACCTTCCTGAAGAACACTATAGCATCTATATGTCAGTGATTGTACCTACTTTGAAAGAAGTATTTATATGCAATGCTGCAAAGCTTAACAATTAATTTCTACTTAGCTGTGTGACTTAACATTCAGGCTTCATATAGCATAGCTAAAATGTATAGGAAACTCTAAGTAAAATTACTCTCAGAGATTTTATACTGGAGCAGATATGATATCTTAAATGCATATTAAAACTGACTCAGGCTCAGAATATCAATCCTCCAGGAAATAAGAAGAGGTGAGGGTTGGACCTAGTCTGAGATATGAAAGGGGAAGTTTCCTTGGTTCATCCTTCCCATGGAATGGGATCCAACCATGGAGTTCATCCTAACCATGTCCTTCCCCTTAGGATCTCAATATTATAACCAGGCTGTGAAGGGCTCCTAGTTCCAGAATTTGCCTTCAATTCCTCCCATCTTGATAAGCATTACATTCAACCTATTCTTTCTCAACCAGATGTCCAGAGGAAAGGACCCAAACAAAATGTGTGTTGGGTGGAGGGAGGGGAGGAAAGCAGTCCTGTCACCACTTTAAGGCAATCAAGGGCCTTTGTCATTGTTTTTTAATTTTTTATTGTTATGTTAATCATCGTACATTACATCATTAGTTTTGGATGTAGTGTTCCATGAGTCATTGTTCATGCATAACACCCAGTGCTCCATGCAGAACGTGCCCTCTTTATTACCCATCACCAGGCTAACCCATCTCTCATGGTTCGTCTCCCCCTCCGATTTCCCTCCCTTCATTCTTCCCCTCTTGCTATCTTCTTTTTTTTTCTTAACATATATTGCATTATTTGTTTCAGAGGTACAGATCTGTGATTCAACAGTCTTGCACAATTCACAGCGCTCGCCATAGCACATACCCTCCCCAATGTCTATCACCCAGCCACCCCATCCCTCCCACCCCCCACCACTCCAGCAACCCTCAGTTTGTTTCCTGAGATTAAGAATTCCTCATATCAGTGAGGTCATATGATACATGTCTTTCTCTGATTGACTTATTTCACCCAGCATTACACCCTCCAGTTCCATCCACGTCATTGCAAATGGCAAGATCTCATTCCTTTTGATGGCTGCATAATATTCCATTGTGTATATATACCACTTCTTCTTTAGCCATTCATCTGTCGATGGACATCTTGGCTCTTTCCACAGTTTGGCTATTGTGGACATTGCTGCTATAAACATTGGGGTGCACGTAACCCTTCGGATCCCTACATTTGTATCTTTGTGGTAAATACCCAGCAGTGCAATTGCTGGATCGTATGGTAGCTCTATTTTCAACTGTTTGAGGAACCTCCATACTGTTTTCCAGAGTGGTTGCACCAACTTGCATTCTCACCAAAAGTGTAGGAGGGTTCCCCTTTCTCCGCATCCCCGCCAACATCTGTCGTTTCCTGATTTGTTAATTTTAGCCATTCTGACTGGTGTGAGGTGGTATCCCATTGAGGTTTTGATTTGGATTTCCCTGATGCCGAGTGATGTTGAGCACTTTTTCATGTGTCTGTTGGCCATTTGGATGTCTTCTTTGCCGAAATGTCTGTTCCTGTCTTCTGCCCATTCCTTGATTGGATTATTTGTTCTTTGGGTGTTGAGTTTGATCAGTTCTTTATAGATTTTGGATACTAGCCCTTTATCTGATATGTCATTTGCAAATATTTTCTCCCATTCTGTCAGTTGTCTTTTGGTTTTGTTGACTGTTTCTTTTGCTTCAAGGGCCTTTGTCATATCACTAAGAAGTTAAAACTACAAGCTCTGGAACCCCTTTGACTGCTTGGACTCAAATCCCTGTTTGGTCAGGTATTAGCTGTACAACTTTGATGATGTTACTGAACTTCTTTGTGCTTCAGTCTGCTCTTCTATAAAATGCAGATAAAAATCATACTTATCTGGCATGGTTGTTCTCAGGCTAAATGGTTTGATACACATGAAGCACTTAGAATAATGCCTGGGAGTGAGTGTGTATCAAGTCAATGCAGGGCCTTTCTCAAAATTTGGGAATAAAAAAAGTTGCTTGAAATATGCATGAAAATCAAATAATTTGAGTATAAATCATTTGTGAATATAAAAATTTTCACTAATGTTGACTAGTAAGGTAAATGCTCAATTAAACAAATGATTGAAATGATGAATTGTATATTATATTAAGAATGACTATGTATGAGGTTGTTCCAGTTATCTATTACTGTAGAAAAGGAAAAAACTCTCCAACACTTAGTGACATAAAACAGTAACCATTTTATTATGCTCATTATATTGTGGATCAGGAATTTGGGCAGAGCACAGTGGTAATGGCTTTTCTCTCCTTCATAGTAACGGAGGTCTCAGCTGGGTTGAGATGGTTTGAGAGCTCAGCTGAGGCCATATGCTTAGAGCCTCATTAATGGCTGTTGACTGGGCTTCTTGATTCTTCTCCACATTCCATCTGCTGATGTTGCAATATTCGAGATGGCTTCTTCACTCAAGGCCTGTTGCCTACACTGGGTGGCTGAAACAGATGGAGGTCTTCAGTAGTCTCTCCATGTGACTAGTGTAGGCTTCTTCAAAGCATGGCCTTCTCAGTTCTCAGACTTTTCATATGATGGTTCATGGCTCCAAGAGCAAGTATCCCAGGAAACCCACTAGAAGATGCAAGGTTTTAATGACTTACCCTCAGAAGCCCTAGAACATCACATTTGCCACATTCTAATGGTCAGTAAATCACTAAAGTCAGCCCAAAATCAAGGGGAGGAGAACTAGAAACCGCTTTTCAATTGGAGAAGTAACCAATAATTTGTGTCCTTTCATCTACTTAAGTCCACTATGTCATTGACTTTATATCCCTTTCTAGCTACTGCTCTTGACAGTCAGCCTTCTCAAAAGAATTGTCCGCCCGAGCTGTGTCCACTTACTTCTTAACTGCCTCTCTAATATGGCATCAGCTCTCGTTATTCCACTAAAACTCTTCTTGCAAAAGCATTAATGATGTCCACGTTAGCAAATATAATGGAAAATGTTCGACATCCTTTTTCTTTATTTCTAAAGAGTTTTTGACATAATTGAAAACTTTCTTTAACATGCTCTCCTATAGGCTTTTTGACACCATACTTCAGTTTTTCTCCTCTCTGGCTGTTTCTTCTTGATCTTCTTTACTTCCTCCCTTTTTTTCACCCACGTCCCTCTCCTTCATCATCAACACCATCTCCATATACCTGCATCAGTTGTTACCTCTGTTTTCACCAGTACTCAATTTCATTCATTTATCCTTATTTCTACTGCTATTAACCTAATCAAAGCCAAAACTCTTATACTGCATCTCCTGCAGTAGTATCCTAATCAGTCTCCCCACAAAGCATTCTTTCCCCTTCTAATTTGTTCTTCAAATAATGCCCTTAAAAATAGTTTAAAGATTGAAAATCCTTGGATTGTTTTCCAATGAACTTCAAATAAAACTTAACCTTACCTGCCTAACCCTATTTCATGCCATTCTCCCCTTTGCTGACTTTCCTTCAGTTCCTCAATGTACCATGCTCTTTCCACCTGAGGATCTTTCTCCATACTCATCTCCCCAGATGGAAGTGCCTTCTCTCCTCCCTTCCCATTTGTGTCCTACCTTACTCCCACTCACCCTGCTTAGTCTCAGCTCAAATACCACTGTCTCAGAGACAACCTCCCTCACCTCTCTACCTAAATTAGGCCTTCCCAGAATTCTTTATCATGTTTCTTCATTGAAAATATATTGCTAATTGTAATTATATATTTCCTTGTTATTTATTTAATGTTGTCTCTAGTAGGCAGGATGTACATTTGATGACGGTAGGGACACTATTTTTCTTTCACTGTTGTTAGTATAACAGTGATAATTTTTCCCTCTGGGGTCAGACTACCTGATGTATATTCTGGACCTAGAACTAGCTGTGACTTTGGGCAAGTGATTTAATCACATGTGCTTTAGTCCTTTTATCACAAAAATGTAGGTAATAATAGCACCTGTCTAATAGGGTTGTGGTAAGGACTTAATGTAATAATGCATGTTAAGAGTTTAGCAAATGATCTGGCACACAGCAGCTACTCAATAAATATTTTCTATTGGTATTTCTATTATTATTACCTCCTGCACAGTGCCCGGAAGATAGCTGGTGCTCAATAAATATTTAATGATTGGATGAATGAATAATGAAAGTTAAACTGCTTTAGTGAAAGGTTATATATTTCTATGTGATGTTCTATGTTGTTTTGCAATGGTCTATATTAGATATATTTTGAAAGATAAGATACAAAATAGGAAAGAACTAAGGAAAAAATATTCTTTTTTTATCAGGTTAAACATTTGCCTTGCCTCGATGCTTGTTCCACGTAAAAATAAAATATGTCTTAATTATGTCTTTACAGATCATACAAAGGTTAGTTCCAATTAGGTCCAAGTTGAATATTTACACATTTTGAGTTAACAACATTCTGATTAATGAGTTTTTCTGTACTTAAGATTTGTTCTAAACTAGAAGTAAATTATGCTTGCTGATAAATCATTAAATTTGATTCATATGAGCATTTTTAAATGAGGAAATTAAATAAAATTTCTCATGAATAAGAACATAGTCATGGTATTTTATACTGCGATAAGAAAAAACTGTGAAATTAAAAGAAAAGAGTTATCTCTGTAAGAATGAAAAGGGGAAAGAAGGAAAAGAATTCTATTTCTCCATGGCATAATTAATGGTACCAATTTATAACATAATTAGGCTTTGGCTTTACCATTCTAGGAAAAGATTAACAGATAATAATCAGACTAGATTTGTCTGGACCAGTATAGTAACAATATTAAATTTCAAAAAGCAAAAAGCTCTAATACTTTTATAATATTCCTTAAAATTAATAAATTGAATCTCCTTAAAGTTAGCTTATTTTATATTACAGTCACATGTGACACACATTAAAATAAGTCTCTTCCAATAATCCACAATTTTCCAAACCCTTATAACTTTTCAATAACTTTTATCTTTTTTCCTTAACCACCAAATTTCCTAAGAGAAAATGGAGATGGGAATTCCCTTAATTTCAGCTGAATATCTTAAAATTTTTCAAATTAATTATTTGTCCATTGCTAAGCAGAAAAAATAATATTCCTATTTATGGTTCAATTTCAAAACACAGTTACTCATTTTTTTTTAGTAATTCAATTTTATATTTTATCTCAGAATGAAACATCCATTAACATTCCCAAAAGTTATATTCATGGGATTAAATCATTATGTGTGTGCATTTAAATGTGACTTATATGAAACTTTCTTAAATTATAATTGCTATATATTTAACTATAATCTGCCCAAATTTTTTGACAAAAAAGTTCTTCCTATGAGTTTTTAAGAGCATTCATAAGAGCACAAATATGGGGGTCGGGGGGCAGTAGTATGTATACATGTTGCTAAGAAAAATCTTAGGAAAAAGCCACTAATCTTATTGAGAAGTGTTTTCTTACCAAAGCAATATTTTCCAATTCACAATTTCTTTTAAGCCATAAAAAATTATGGCAATCCAGGATTTCATTCATCACTCAGGTGTGACAGACAAGATTTCTAAAATCCATCCCCTTCAATAAATATGTATGTCTCCCTCAAACCATGTGAGTATCATCTCTGTGATTATATTATGCTCTGTGGCACAGTGGACCTTAAGATTGGGGAGATTATCCACGTGGGCCTGATTCTGATCACTGAGCCTTTAAAAACAGAGAGCTCTCTCCAGCTGATGGCAGAAGAGGGAGTCAGAGCGACCTGAAGCAGGAGAAGGACTACTGCTACAAGCATGGAAGGAGCCAGTTAAGCAGAAATGCAGATGGTAAGAGCAGTCACCTGCTGATGCCACCAAGGAAAGGGGTACCTCTTTACAACAACTGCAAGGAACTGAATTTTGCCCATAACAGGAATTATGGGGATTCCTGTTCTCATCTTGGCATCCAGACGAGAACAAAGCCAGCCAAATACCGTGCATTCAGCCTCGTGAGACCCTAAGCAGAGGACCCAACCATGTCATCCCAGACTTCTGATTTACAGAATTATGAGTAATAAATGGGTTTTTAAAGCTGCTAAGTTTGTGGTAGTCTGTTATACAGCAATAAAAACTAACACAACAGGGGACAATTCTAGCATCCACTGAGTGATTCACTGAACTTACATTATGATGTAGATCTTAAACAAAGTACTTAAATTTGTCCTATCTTGATAACCAAACCACTGAGCCACTATGCATATTAATACAACCATAGATTGCCTTGGTCTCTTAAGCTTCCTTTTTTGGTAACAATAAAAACTGTACCATTATTTAAAAAAAATGAACAAATCTCCAATGTTATATTTCAACAACTAAACAATTTGCTAATAATATGTCTCAAGATTGACAAAACATTGACTGAAGCTACTTTCTCAATTCATTTCTGCCACAGATAGATACATCTTTGGCATCATTTTTTTACAGTTTGATAATTTTGCTTGTCAGCAGCAGTATACATTCTTGATCTAAAATGCACCCCGATCATCCAAAATACTATTCATGATTACCCACATATGCCTGCCACACATCTGTTTTTAGCTTTTCTATCCCTACTCCTGGATTCCACTCTAGCTTTTCAATGCATTGATTTCTTAAAATTTCATCAACCACAAATTAACTACTCTACCACCCCCACCTCTCATTTCCAAATGATTATCCACACCTGAAGAATTTACAACTTCACAGCACTCCTCTGCTTGCCTGGCGTTTTGTAAGGACTATTTTCAAAAAAAAATTCCAACATCTTAAAACAATTTTTAAAATGGATATGAATGTGAATGACCTATTAGTAGCAGAGTTGAAAGAAATTAACAATTGATTTAATATGGGCGATGAATAGAGGGAAAAATAAAAAATGACACCAGAATGACAAGATTAGATGATCTGAAGGAAAATCAAGCCGGTAACAACAACAAAAAAAGAAAGACAGAAGAAGGGAATCTGGACAGAAATGATGAACTGATTTTAGACACACTGAGATGTTGGGGCGCCTGGGTGGCTCAGTTGGTTAAGTGACTGCCTTCGGCTCAGGTCATGATCCTGGAGTCCCAGAATCGAGTCCCGCATCGGGCTCCCTGCCCAGCGGGGAGTCTGCTTCTCCCTCTGACCTTCCCCCCTCTCATGTACTCTCTCTCTCTCATTCTCTCTCTCAAATAAATAAGTAAAATCTTAAAAAAAAAAAAGACACACTGAGATGTTTACTCAAATGCTAAAAAGAAAAATTTGTACCACAACATTCAAAATATAACCTTATTTTACAACTTTATACTAACTCTTAATCTCTTCTACTGAATTTTGGATTCTTCAATCCTTCATTATTAAATAAATCTGTATTTTTTTCTTTACGCCTTGAAACTTATTTTCATTTGTACATAATAAACTATTCTTAAACTTTTTAATGTGAATATAAGCCCCTACTCTCATTTCTAAAAATCTTCTATTATGTTTCTCTTTGTAATTCAGGGAGTAACAATCTTCTTTAGAAGATATTCTTCCAAACTTTATAGCTAGTTTGCTATTATGACCAAGCAAGGAAATTTCACTTCCAAGTTAACCACAAAACCAGCTACTTTCCTCTGTAAACTATTGTTCCAACATACTTCAGCCTGAAATTTTCCAGCTGTGCTCAAGGGCTTCTTGCAACCACATGGAAACTATTTCTTGGGGCTTATTTTTAATTATAACCTTTACTCTCCTTTGGTTCTTCAGATATTTCTGCTCCCAAGGTTACATGATGCTCCAGAGACATAACATTTGTGACACCACCACTGTAGGATATTCTACAATAATGAATATCATAGGACAGATGGAAGCATTACCACAGAATTTAGATGTGTTTTTGTAGTTTATTCAGAAAGATGTCCATACTACCATTAATGTGTGTGCTTTGAACTCATCAGATGTTATTCATCCAGTTAGATGCCTATAAATATACCACACAACTAGGATCCCACAAAATGTCATGCTAAGCAAGATCCATACCCTTAATGACAGAAGTGGTAACATACATTACACATCCTTCCAGCAGGAAAATGCAGTAAAGAACATTGTGTAACATGTCTATCTTGAGAAACAACCTCCTAATGACTGACGCATCTTACTGGAAAAAGCTTTCAAACAAAGTCTCAAGTGAAGTCATGTTCGTTTCTCATAAATGAACAAAAGAAAACCAGAAAGTCCAATAAGGTAAATATAAATGTTTTCAGTTTAGTCTGAAATAATCATGTTGGATATATTCATAATTCTGCCTCAAGTTATTAGAATCTCAAAATTCTGGTTAATTCTAAAGTAAATCCAGATTTTGTGTATTCTAAGAAGGGGTTAAAGAGAACTGAGATGTAATCTATCCAACCAGAAGTCAGGGTCTACTGTACTTTTTAGGAACCATTCCAAAATTGACCAAGAAGATTAGAAGGATTATTATGCTTCAGTTTCCCTGATAAAAGGTCCTCCAGGGACTTTTGCCTTAATTGTTTAGAGCCATTTTAGTAAAAAAGAGTCCATACACTATTGTCCATATGAGGATAGAAGTGGAGTAAAAGTGGTATTTATCATTGAAAATTAATTAACTAAAGTGTGTTACTTATGTAAGGTAGCTAATCATATATTATAATTCCCTCTCTACAGATGATGATTCAGAGACACAAAATGATTTGCTAGTAAGTGTTGAGCAAGAGCTGAACCAACATTTTTGTTTTGTTTTCAGTTTAATTCCAGTTCCTGTACTTCTTTGACTATACCACATGGTCACCTCAAATTTATCATAATATATACAAATAAAATCATTTGCTTTAAAAATTACTATTGTCATAGTTAAACAACACAACCATGCTATCGAACAGTGATTCTCAAGGCGTGGTTCAAAGACTAGCAGCAACTGTGTCACCTGGGAAAGTGTTAGAAATGCACATTCTTAGGCTCTGGGCAGGCCTTGTGAATCAAAGTCTCAGGGAGTGAGCCTTGGCAATCTGCTTTAACAAGACCACCAGCCAATTCTGATGCACGCTCACATTTGAGCTCTAGAATAGTAATTCTTAGCGTGTTATGTGCATCATTATCACCTGTACAACTTTGTAAACTCAGGTGCACTCCCTACACTTGCATTCATGTAATTCCCACTTGTGCAGAAAGTTGAGTGACATTGCTATAAAACGTTCACAAGATCAGTGATATTCATTGTTTAGAAGCTTCATTATTTTCACATTTGGTCAATCTAAGGATATATTATAGCAATGATTCTCAACTGGGGGCAAAATTTCCACAATATATCCCACAATATTTTCACTGTGTGAAATTGAATTTTATTTGATAAGGATTTCATGTAGTATTCTAACTGAATGTAATTTTTAGGTTTTGGAAGGCTGTGATTGGAACCATGGTATGATCTAATATATCTAGACTGACAAGATAGATAATATCCTACCTTCTAGATACATCGAGGCTATCTATCTATTATCTATCTATCTATCTATCTATCTATCTATCTCTCTATCTATCATCTATCTATCTATATTTTAGATAAATCTAGAAAGTAAGTTTGTTAATATTATCATTTATTTGTGAAAAAAATTAGTCACAAGTCTTTAATTTTATAAATGCAAAATAAAATCTTCAGCCCATGAAGGAGTAACTGCTATGAGATGTGAACCCTTGCCAGAAACAAGGAAAACACTATAAAAATATGTAACTCTTTTCAGACATTGGACAATTGGCAGAAGAGAACTGTAAACCCTGAGAGGAGAGAAACCAATGTGAGTCCTAGATCTATGCCAAGATCAATGCCAGCTTTCTGCCTGCAGGCAATCTCCAGGTGCAGCACAGAGAGGGGAACACAAATAAAGTGTGTTAGTCTCATTGAGGTGAGAAAATAAAGACTAGTGTTCAAGGATACAAAGAAACCTAGGATTTATATAAAGAAGAAGATGAAACAGAAGAAAGAGTTCCATAAATCTCCATAAGGGTTTCCTAAAGTCTTTGAATAAAGAACAATATAAGCCTTGTAAAGTGAAACCCCACAAAGCTACCCCCACCAAAAAAAGACCTGAAGGAAAAGAATAATTACTGGATACCCATAAGACAAAGCAGTTTTGACAGCGCATATAGGGCTGAGTATTATTCATTGAGGTTCCCACTAGCCAGAGTGAAGAAACCTTATTGTATATGCTGGGTGTTATGGACTGAATTGTGTCCTCCTAGTTTTCATATGTTGAAGCCCTAAACCCCAGTGTGACTGTATGTGGAGATAGGACCTTTAAGGAAATGATTAAGGTTAAATAAGATCATGAGGGCAATTAAGGTTAAATAAGATCATAAGGTTAAATTGGATCATAAGATCTAACCCAATAGGCCTGGTATTCTTCCGTGTAAGAAGAGGAAGACACCCCAGGGTGCCTAGGTGGCTCAGTCTGTTAAGCGTCTGCCTTCAGCTCAGGTCATGATCCCAGGGTCTTGGGATCGAGTCCTGTGTTGGGCTCTCCCTGCTTGTGCTCTCTATCTTTCTGTCAAATAAATAAATAAAATCTTTAAAAAAAAGAAGAGGAAGACACACCAAAGAGTTTAATCTCTCTCAGCTCATGCATAGAGAAAAGGCCATATGAGGACACAGTGCAAAGGTGTTCATCTGCAAGCAAAGAGAGGTTTACCAGAAACCAACTCTGCCAGCACCTTGATCTTGAACTTCTAGGCTCCAAAACTTTGAGAAAATACATCTCTGTTATTTAAGAGCCACCTAGTTTATGGTATTCTGTTATGACAGTCTGTAGAGTCCCCAGAAAAGACTATCCTTTATACTGGAAATGAACTAGTCCTAGAGAATAGCTAAATTTACCTACCCAAACATAGTTTAAAAGCAAGCCTTGAATGGATCACTCTTATTTGTAAGTAATGTAAATGGCTTCCAGAACAAAGTATAGAACTTATTAAAGGAATTCAACAAAATCCACTCAACAATGAGAAATTTACAATGTCTAGCATCCAATCCAAACTTACTAGATGTGCCAAGAACAGGAAAATATAAACCTGAAATGTGGAAAAAAATTAATATAAACTGACCAAGGAATGACAGAGATAATGGAATTAGTGAACAAAGACTATAAAAGTCATGATAAATATTGAAAATATGCTCAGATTTTAAATGTAATGATAAATACAATGAGGAAGACATAAAAAATAATCCAATGAAACTCCCAGAAATGAACAATTCATTATCTGTCATGAAAATTTCACTGGGTGGGGTTTAGAGCAAACTAAATACTTCGGATGGAAGAAAAGAAGTAAGCTGGAAGACACATAAATAGAAATTATAAATTGTCCAAAAAAAAGCACAGAAAAAATAAAATAAATTAACACAGCCCCATTGTCCTGTGGGACAATATCAGAAGCCTAACATATATTTCTTGTGGAGTCTTGAAAAAAAAGGTGGGAGTGTAGGGCAGAATAGAAAAAATCTTTGAAGACATGACAGGAGAAATTTTTCCAGACTCAGTAAAAACTGTAAACTCATAAATTCAGAAAGCTTAACCAATCCCAAGCAAGATTAAAAAAAGAAAACTACACTGAGAATGTCATAATTAAATTACTGCAAAGAAGTGATAAAAAGAAAATCTTAAATGTAGCCAGAGAGGGGAGGAGGAGTGAAGATAGATTATGTATGGAGGGCAAAGATAAGAATGACTTCAAACCTCCCATTGTCAGAAATAAGGGAATGGGACCATATCTTTAAAATGCAGACACTTAAAGTTGAGTGGAAGAGAGGTGGGTGGGGGGATGGGGTAACCGGGTGATGGGCATTAAGGAGGGCACTCGATGTAATGAGCACTGGGTGTTACATGCAACTGATGAGTCACTAAACTCTATCTCTGAAACTAATAATATACTATATGTTAATTAACTTAATTTAAATAAATAAACAAATAAATAAATAAAATGCAGACACAAAGCAAAAAGTCAACCCAGAATTGTGTACCCAGAGTAAACAGCTTTTAAAGCTGAAAATGAAAGTGAATTGAAGAACTTCTCAAAAAAAGCTGAGAAAATTCATAGCTAACAGACCTAGACTAGAAAAAAAAGATAAAGTTCTACAGGCAGAAGAAAAATGATATCAGATGAAAACTTGAATCTACACAAGGGAAAGAGCATCAAAAATGGTATGTGGACAAATACAAAACAACTTCATTTCCAATTTAAGTTCTTTGAATTGTCACTTTAGGGGCACCTGGGTGGCTCTGTCCGTTAAGCATCTGACTCTTGATTTTGGCTCAGGTCATGATCTCAGGGTTGGGAGATTAAGACCCAAGTCAGGCTCCATGTTGGGCATAGGGCCTGCTTAAGATTTTCTTTCTCCCTCTCCTTCTGCCCCATCTCCCCTAAAAAAAATGTCACTTTAAAAACATTAAGCTGATGAATCCCACCAAACTTCTATATTCTTTTTTTTTTTAAGATTTTATTTATTTGAGAGAGAGAGAGGCCAGAGAGAGAGCACATGTGGAGGGGAAGGGAGGGGAAAGGAGGGGAGGGGCAGAAGCAGACTCACCACTAAACAGGGAGCCTGATGTGGGCCTCAATCCCAGGACCCTGAGATCATGACCTGAGCTGAAGGCAGATGCTTAATCGACTGAGCCACCCAGGCGCCCCCAAACTTGTATACTCTTGACATACATTTCCCATGCATCTATTTCTGTAAGTATTCCTTCTGTCCTGAGTGTGGGTTACAAGTGGAGTCAACCTGAGAAAACTCCGTATCTTAATTTCATCCCTATAATTACTATCCACTCCTCATCATTCTGTTTCTTTTTCCTTTATTGTGCAGCTTTTCAGCTGGTCTGTGTGGACAATATCTAACTTATTAAAATAACTTATAACCAATTCTGATACACCTTCAACCACTTCAGCATGTACCAATCACTCTCCAACATGCACTGTGTAGAAATGTAGGTGCTGGAATTCTCAGAGAGTACAAAAGAATGGTAAATAGTTTGCAATAGAGTAACAGAGCAAATTCATTTAATAGGGAAGAAGTAGGCTTCCTTAACTGCCTGCCAAAATATACTCAGCTTAACTTAAAGGATCTCCTTGCCTTCAAATGGTGTATTGTACACAATCTTTGAGATTAATTTCCCTTTCCCTTTTTGTTTTTTTTAAAGATTTTATTTATTTATTTATTTGAGAGAGCGAGAATGAGAGAGAGA